>NC_058102.1:34860984-35164015 GCF_020171115.1 Neogale vison | reverse complement strand
AGAGAGATCACAAGCAGGCAGAGAGGCAGGCAGAGAAAGAGAGAAGGAAGCAGGCTCCCCGCTGAGCAGAGAGCCCAATGCGGGGCTCGATCCCAGGACCCTGAGATCATGACCTGAGCTGAAGGCAGCGGCTTAACCCACTGAGCCACCCAGAGGCCCCAATAATCTATTCTTAAAGGTGATGTATTTCACACTGTTCACATTGACCCAAAGAGCGAAGTTTTATGAATCTTCAGGAAAAAAGATACTACACAGTGAAGTCTGAATAGTTAAAATCCACACTTAGAGACTTTTGTATATGTCAATCATATTTATAAGACTAGAAGAAAACGCTATTACTCTCCTCTTAAATATGTCCATATTTATTAAATGTATTTAACATATTTTCTCATATATAACTCTGATAGCTTGACTTAACTTTGCAGTAGAACCTTTCAAATACTAATTTAATATTCAAGAACATAGTAGTATTATACAACATTATATCTTAGGGTTTGGGATGAGGACATTGAACAGTGGAGGCAACAAGTTTTTTTAAAGTTTCCCACATCTTGATTTACCTCATCCCTGAAACACAAGCACGTCTTTGAAATTCAATAACCCAGTCCGTTGTACTTCTTCAGATTTGATGTATTGCTTTGGTGGTATTGACTACCCAGAGTTTCCGTTAATTAACTTTACAGAATTTGAGATTTGCAGTAGGTTTCCATTTGGATTTGTTAACTCCATTAGAATTGTTTTAGTGTCTAAAGTAAGTAGGATAATGAAGTTTGATAAGATAAAGTCCCATACTCTAGTAAATCTAATGTATCATTGCATACTATTTTACAAGTGTGATTTACAAAACTTCAACTATACTGTAAACAAAAAATCACAAAAAGCTAAAGAAAACTCTTCACTGAACAATTACTTGCTAAAAAGTTACAAATAATGCCAATTAATCCAAACACATTCATTTCAGGTTAATTTTATCAGGACATTTAACATGTTTAAAAATAATGCCTAATGCCTGATAAAGATGCCAAATTATGCATTTCAAGGGCACAAAAAAGAGTGATATGGTCCTCAGCCTCAAGAACATTATCTGCTACAAAATTTAGAACACTTCATGAATAACATGTTGTAGAGACTAGTAAAATCCATGACTGAATTGCAAAGTGGTAGAAGGGCTCAAGATATTAGGCAATACTGTATCAACAAATAATTATAAAATTTCATCTTTATGGTGCTGGAGAGTGATTTAAGTCATGTGACATCTGCGTATACTTTTTGACTATACTGAACACATTTTATAAGATGTGGTATTTGTCTGTCTCTTTGAATACATTTTCTATTACTTTTTCACCATATTATGTTCCAGCAGCATATATCTTCTTTCTGGAACTCAAATAGGCTTCATTCTCATGTCAGAGTTTTTGCTAACTGCTGTAACCTCTCCCTGGAATACATTCCACCCTTACCTCCACCACCAGAGTTTCCATGGCTGTTAACCATTCATCATTAATGTCTTAATTCAAATATGATCTCTTTGACAGGAATGTGTTGACCACCCTTTTTAAATTATTCTCTTGAACTGTCTTATATTTTAGCTTCTTTCATCATATTCCCCTCTTATTATTACCTATTACCCCCTTTCAATTTTTCATATCACTTTTTACTAGTCATTTTATATTTTATTATATTTATTTATTTATTTATTGACTGTATCTTCCCCCATTAGAGTAAAAGCCCCATGGTGACACACTCATGTCATTCTTCATTGTTCTAGCTGCAATGCTTAAACCAGTGCTCAGTATGTAGTAGACATTCAACAGTATTGACGAATTTTACATAAAATATGGTTGAGGAATTCACTGCATAGAAGAGAGTTTTGTTTGACATTGTTTATATTTTAAAACTAAACACAGATCTATTGTTCTCTTATTTAAATCTCCATAATTTTTTAAACAAAGAACCTTAAACCCATTTCCCTATATGTACTCCAATGAGATTTTTACAAACAGCACTTAACAATACATACAGGTCTTGAAGATGTATTTTTTTAAAGATTTACTTATTCATTTTTAGAGAGACAGAGACAGAGATGGCATCTGTGTGAGCAGGATGCAGGTATCAAGGGAGAAAGAGAGAATCTCCAGCAGACTCCCTGTTAAGCTTGGAGCCCTACTAGGGGATCAGTCTCAGAACCCTGAGATCATGACCTGAGTCAAAACCAAGAGTTGGATGCTCAAACAACTGAGCCACCGAGGCGCCCCACCTTGAAAATATTTAAATGATTTGAAAGGCTGGAGAATTTAAGACAAGCAGAGGAAGAAAACTCTATCTAGTGGGCATAACGTATGGAAAAGGGAGAGAACAAAGTAAGAAACAGCAAGTAGCTGAAGTAGGCAGGATCATAGGGTGTATACAGTAAAATAATGGCATATAAGACTAAAGAGAAGACAGAAGATAGGTGGATTAAATTATTTTAGGCTAGTGGGGCACCTGGGTGGCTCAGTGGGTTAAACCTCTGCCTTAGGCTCAAGTCATGATCTCAAAGTCCTGGGATAGAGCCCTGCATTGGGCTCTCTGCCAGCAGGGAGCCTGCTTCCCCTCTCTATCTCTGCGTAGCTCTCTGCCTACTTGTGATCTCTCTCTCTGTCAAATAAACAAATAAAATCTTTTAAAAAATTATTTTAGGCTAGCATGCTAAAATTTTACAGAGGTGCTATTTGAATTTAGGAATAAAAAGTGGATAGAACTTAAGAAAAGGTTATTTTATGTATAAAAAGTTTGTGATCCTAAAACAGAAGTAGAAAAACATCCTGCCATTAACTCATTCTGAGCTCAAATATTGAAGGAACGTACCTTTCATGCCCAGCATGACAGCTGTATTCATTCTTATCAAACTCTACCGTGAACCCTGTTCTAATTCCCTTTACTATATTAATTTCTCTCTACATCTGCCTTGATACTTATTTTTGTTTTTATAGGATTCTTATTTTATAGCACAATTTATAGTATTTGTTTAATTTTTGAAAAGTTTTTCCTGTTTAGAATCAAAATATCTATGTAGATACAAAATTGTCTTTTCTATTTAGAATCAAAATGTCTATGTAGATACAGACTTCTTCTTTTTAGTATCTTAACTCTGACAGTGACTAAAATCAATCATCATATCTTATAGTTAGAAAAGGGCTCATCCTCACCATCTCTTTCCCTCCTCCCTTCCCCCCTTCACACACATACTTTCTACTATGCTCTGTTCTGATCTTGACATGGTCCTTTGTCTATGATTCTATGAATATTATCCTTTACATTATTTCTCTGGGAAAAGCATTTTTGCTTGATGAGTTTTTAAAGTTTATGCCACAATTCCTAGTATAAATTTTCTCTCCTTCCACATACTAATTACATTAAACCTAATGTTTTCATGAACATATTTCTCTTCAAGAAATTTCATCTCCTTGGGAATTTTTTTTTTTTTAACGAAAACACTGGGAAACCATCCCAAGATTCCCACTAGAGCAATGTGACCCTCATGGTTGCCTCATCTTCACTGGGATATTTTCCTAGAATTACTTTACTGACCTTGATTCAAATACCTATTTGTGGTGTTCCATATTAATATTTCCTAATTTATAGCCAGTTGTGTTAGAATGACATTGGCATATTAGTATTCTTAATTTTTTATCTTGACCACATCAGAAATTATATATTCTTTAAATAAAACCAGTAGAATAGGTTCATTTTAATGGCATAAAACATTGAGGAAGGCTATAACTAACATACACACAGGCACACACACAAACACACACACACTAAACTAGTAGACAACTTAAAAGCTGATTAAAATTAATGGATTTGGCTTAGCACCCAGTATGGAATATACAATGCAACAATTTTTAAATGGTGATGTAACAGCTTATACAATATGTATCATTTTCATAATTTTAAATTTAAAATATTTATTTGAACAACATAAATATGTAACTTGCCCTAATTTATAGACCATCATATACATGTGCTTTAAAAACAAGACAAAATTTAAGCTCCCTTTAATGTCTTGAACATCAAAAAATATTAGAAAAAAAGAAAGAATGAAAAATTAGGAGAAAATTAAGAAATAGATTTTGGAGATTCACTTCTGGCATGATAGAGTAAGGAAATAAAAAAAGTTTTCCCCCAAAAGCAACTATAAAGTTGGACAAACAGATCAACCCTACTGATGCTCTGAAAAATCGACCAATGACACTGAGCAAGCTGAGAAGTGTTTATTCAGGAAAACTACTGAACTTCATTCAGGTAAGAATAGCCTGAACTGTATGGAGTTCCTGTTTGGAGCTGCTGCCGTCCGCCCATCTCTGCTGGTATACCAGTTCAAAGTAGGCAAGGCAGGCTGTGAAAATCAGCAGCCTGCCAGCCACTGCTGAAATGGTCTCACTTTACTTACCAGCAGGAATCTATCCAATGTAAATGAAAAACATAGGTGCACAAGGAGACTTGTATGTGAATGCTCATAACAACATTATTAATAATTGTTAAAAAAAACTTAGTAAATTCAAATAGTAAGTATTTGTTTATGAAAACATAAACAAATGTGGCATATCCATATAATGGAGTACTAGTCACCAATGAAAATGAACAAAGTATTGACATATGCTGCAACATGGACATGGCTCAAAACATCATGCTGAGAGAAATAAACCAGATACAAAAGTCTACCCATAGTATTATTCAATTTATATGAAATCCCAGGAAAAAAACACATTTATTGAGACAGAGAGCAGTATACAGTGTTTAACTGGTAGTTAGGCATGGATAGGAGTTACTTGCCAGTGGGATTGAGGGAAATTATTTTGGTGATGAAAAGTTCTAAAACTGGATTATGGTGATGGTGACACAATTTTATAAATGAATAAAAATCACCTAATTATATACTTGCAATTAATGAAATTTTTGGTATGTAAATTGTATCTTAATAAGGCTCTGCAAAAACAACCATTGTATTAAAAACAACCACTATGCCAATTTAAAAAGTAGGACCACATTTTAAAGCAATAGAGGTGATTAAAAAAAATCTTCAAATTTTTCTTTAGTAATAAAACACATGGTAATATTGAAAATATATTCAGTAAAGAAAAATAAATGGGATTACATTCTATACTCTGTTAGATGCTCATAAGGAATATATTCTGTTTTAACAGGAAGCTTAGACCAAAGGAAGACTTTAGTACTATAACAGATATACTGGAAAACAAAAACAGAAATTAATTATAATGGAGCTTAACACTACATGTGCATTCATACCAAACATTAGTGTATTATTAAGTGGTTTGTTAATTTTGGTTTTGTTTTTGATTCATAAAAAAACTACTTAGAATTAGTCACTCCTAAAATGAACTCTAAATACATGAATATCATAACATATTGATGCATATTTTAAAAATCTGACAATAATCCTAAAAATATGCATGATGTTACCAATACGTTTTGAAGAAATTTTTAAAACCACCAATGGCAAAAATTAAATTTTGGTAATAATCCTGAAGAAAGACTAACTTTTCTTTCTCTTCTATTCATAGAAAAACAAATTATAATATAGTTTTCATATGAGGCAAACACTATAGAATATATAGACAAAAATGAAGACCAAAAATATATTAGAAATATGGCAGGATAGTTTAAAAAATGTTATTTTATTATTCTGAATAATTATCATCATATTTGTCAATTATTTAAAAATTTATAACATTGGGATTTGTTTTTTATTTAAATAAACATGTAGTTTAGTACCGTATTCATAGTTTTCTATTTTTTCTTTACACATTTCCCTCTTGTAATTTGTATAAGCTTCATGACCTACAAAGTCTCCATCTGTCTCTTTACCCTTAATGACATTCCAAAGTCTGTGATGCTATTTGTACCAGTATCAGAAAGTAATCAGTTAATGATTTGCTGAGTCTTGGTCTCTACCACTAGAGTCAAACCCTGAGGTTACTATTTCTCTTCCTAAGATCTGAGCTCCTCTCTATTTCTCATGGTATAGAACCCTCAGCTAGTATGAGGCAGTCCTATTTGGCACAACCCAACTGTTTGCCTCCCAGATCATAGTTTTAGAAGAACAAAACTCTCTTAACTCTCTACTTGGTGAAAAGTAACCCTATGTTTTTCTCATGTAAAGCTAAACCTTTCCTTCTTGCAAGAAATAAAGGGAAATTAACCTCTTCTTCCTTCTATTGTGTTACACACTGCTAAGGAAAATTAGGCTATGTTAAAACTTACTGAGAAATTCTACAACACACGGTATTGAATTAACCAAATATAATAATGGCCTAGTTTGAACTTTACAAAGTTCCCCCTAACCACATTCCCATCTCTATATCCCACTCCCTATCATCTTAGTAACCCTTGATTGGAATCCTTGGGTACAGGAAATATTCATCATGGTGGTAATAATAATAATACTTTTTATTTTAAACCTATGTCGTTTCGAATTAGTATCTCAAATCTCAAATTTTTTTCCTGCCTCTGTAAGAAGCTTAAAAAAAAAAAAAAGAATCTTGCCCTGACAGCAGTTAAATTAACTGATGTCCTTGGTGTTCATCTACATCTATTTGCCTCTAGGCTTTTGCCAGCTGTTACAAGTTCTGCCTCATGGCTCACGCTTGACATTGCTGTTGGCATGTAGCTCTTCTTTCATTGTCACAGAGGTATTGCTCCTCCTGTCACTGCCAATCTTCCACTGCAGTCCTCATGTCATTGCTGGGACAGCTCTCACAGAAGTGACTGAGGAACGACTTAAGAGACTCACTCTACTGCTCTCTTACTGTCTTCCGTCTTCCTAAGTCAAGAAACTCATCTTATCCACTGGTCAGGAGATATTTGAGTGTCATCAGACATCATGTGCTAGAAGATATTCTTCTTTGTGTTCTTTTAGTCCTTAGTGAGCATGCATCTCTATTCTTATTTCAGGTAAGTTTCCTCATTCATCTACTAGCACTATCTAATAGGGTGGAGTGGTCCTGTCCCAGTCCTGACACTTATTAAAGAGATTTTACCTCAAATCGTAACCCTACAACTTTCCATGTACTTTTTTTTTCCCTTATGGGAAGTCTATCTGGTATACATGGACTACCTAGAAATCATGATGGCCCATGCATGCCTCCCCGTGGAAATGTAGAACAGTTTCTTTCCTGGGGCCAAAAAAAGAAAATGTGCACTTTATTTCAAAGGTGGCATCTGTGTTTTAAAAAATTTTATATCTCCACAGGAAGCATTATTTTGTCTCACTTACAATATTTATGTATATACCAAACATATATATATATATAATATGAATCAATTTTATTTATAAATCAATTATATTTGTATATGTATATATGAGATACAAAACTAAGTAGAAAATCTCACAATAATATTTCTCACCTTATTTAAGCCTTTCACTAATCCACAATTAAAATTTTATCACCTCCTATATAAGAAAATATTATTGATGTTTTTTGACACATTCCATGGTTGGTTTCTCTAAGTCACTGTGAAATGCATTGCATGATACTTACTAAAATTACATGATACATATTAAAATATCAGAAATAAATCATTGTTACAAAAATAAAATCCTAGAGATCAGTTTTAAAAACTGAGATCAATTTTATAAGCCTATTTACCTGTTTTAGAGAGTGCAGGAGCACGTGCGAGTGGAGGGAAGGGAGAGACGGGGCAGAGAACCTCAAGCAGACTCCTTGCAAAGCAGAGAGCCCAACACGGGGCTCTGTCCCATGACCCATGAGATCACAACCTGAGCTGAAACCAAGAGTCGGTGCTCAACTGACTGAGCCACCCACGCACTGCTAATTAGTTTTAAAATTTTAATAATAGTATTCTTTTTTAGTTAATAATAGTATTCTTTTTAGATTTTTACAGACAAAAGACATTAATTAAAGACACTTAGGGACATATGAAAAAGTATAAAGAATACATTATCAATATCTAAAATTCCATTTCATAGATATAACCATTGCTAGTTTCCTCTTCCAGGTAGATTTATACCTGTACCCACAAATATTCCCAACAACTAGAATCTTACTGAAACTACTTATTTACATACTTAGTGCAACCATTTTTTTTCTATTTAACTATTGTGAGCTTTTTCTTCATTTATTTAAATTCTTCCAAGTCACAGCTTTTAAAGAACAAATGCTATGGATTTTTTAATTCATAAAGTAATAAGTTATCATTAGAAATATGTGAGGAATAAGAAAGGACCAAAGCTAGAGCTAATTTAAACTAACAGAGATAAAATTAAAAAGCAAACGCTTTAACTCTATAGACGAATCTCCTATTCCCAAATTGTAACTACCTCTAAGTGCAGGCAATCTTCATAATCCAAATAACGTTGGGTTGTGCATTGAAAGACATTCAGAACTGCATCAGAATTTTGAAAATGCAACAATTTGCACAGCCATATGCCTTCAGGTTAGTTTCTCTAAAAAACAACATAATGGAAATTTAGCTAAAATGTCTAAGTCTTCCACCTTGAGGGAGAATTATATTAGGGTTCTCCAGAGAAACAGAACTGATAATACAAATATATGAAGAGATACAAAAATTGGCTCACATGGTTATGGAGGCTGAGGAGTCCCATAATGTGTGATGTGTGTTCTGGAAATCCAGGAAAGTTGGTAGCATACTTCAGTTGCAACTGAAGTTCTGGAAATCAGGGGAACTAGTAATACAAGTGTTGGAGTCCAAAGACTAGGCTAGGGGCTCCATTGTCAGGAGAAGATGGATGCCTCAGCTCAGGCAAAGAGAGAGAAAAAACTTGCCCTTCCTTTGACTTTTTATTTCATTCAAGCTCTCAATGGGTTGGATAATGCCATCCACATTGGTGAGAGTGGTTCTCTTAACTCAGTCCACCAAATCAACTGTTAATCTCTTCCAGAAACACCTTCAGAGACACACTCAGAAATAACATTTAATGGGCTATTTGGGTATCCTTTAGCCCAGTCAAGTTGACATATAGAATTAACCATCCCCAGGATTAAGCTTAATACTTGAAAAAGCTTAAATGATACCTGTACCTACCCACTCACTTCATTCAGGGCAGATACCTTCTGTTCCCCTCTAGGGTCAACTACAGTGCTTTGGGGAGCTCTGCTGTGGAAATTTAAAAAGTAACCTTAATCAATATTGAGGAAACCCTTTTCTGTATATTATATTCCTTAATCTAAACCAACTTTTTGACTATGAGAAAATAACAATTAAGGAAAATTAATTTTCAGAAAATGGAGTGTAATTTATCAAGGAAATTTGTTCTCACTGAAGCAGAAATAAGTCTGGAAATAAGCTAGTACTTTGAAAATACTGTAAGTATATATTTATATTATATATTTATATGTTTATATTATATAGTATAAATATATACTTAAATATAGAGTATATATTATATACCTAGTTATACAAATATATATAATATATAAGAAATATTTAATTAGTATCTTTTAAGTGAGAACACAAAGTATTTGTAAGACAGGAGTATTCAGCTACAAAGACAGGACAATTGCATTTTTAAATTAACCAAGGTCTTTGACATTTATGGAGAAAACTGCTAATAGGGTTTGTCTACAAGGCATATGTTAATTTAGATTTCAAGGAATGAGGTAGGGAAGGGCATCTGAAATGAAAACAGAAATAGAACTGGGAAATAGCACAAAAAAAGACCAGTGAAAGAACAGTCAAGGAAAAGAGGCTGAAAATGAAAAAGTTATTGGCCTGCCTGAAAACCCATTTAAAAAAAAAGCCACTTTGGTGGGTGAGAGCAATATTGGTAGAGGAAATCAAAGAGGAAGCCTGGGGTTAGACTCTAGGAACTTGCAGATCCCGTAAGAATTTGAATCTTCTTACGACTAATGGTACATCACTGAAGGAAAAAGGAAAGGATCTGACTTGTGGAAAACAGACATGAGGAAGGGCGACACTGGAGTCTATTTAGGAAGCTAGTTTTTAGCCAGTTTAAAAGGAGATAGTAATTTAGACTGGAATGGGGCAGTGGAGATCAAGGTGAATTCCTTGATATGTAGAAACCGAATTGGTAGGAATTTTCGGTGACTTGGTTATAGAGAAGGTATCAACAAAACAGAATAGGAAATTCAGGAAGATAATCTGTTATTTAGAGAAATTTGGTAAATTATAAAGATGATAATTCAGATACAAGATACAGAAATTAACCTCAGTGGATTAGAACAATTGACTCATGATTTGGAAAAATAAATTATATACCCATCTGACATTACTTATATATCTCAGATGTATGAAATATTAAAGGTTTAAATTTTATAGCTACAGAAGAATATAAAAGAAAATTTCTATAAAATTAGGTAAATAAAACCTTTCTAATTGTGACATAAACCTAGAAGCCACATGGGAAAACCTGGGCAGAACTGTATATGTACAGACTAAAAACATCTGTACAGCAATAAACACCCCAAAGTTGAAAGAATGGAAATACCTCAACATATATGGCACCCAAAGGATCTCTTTTTATAACATATGAGCTGAATGTAATCAAGTACATGAAAATAAAAATGATAGGAAAAAGCATAATCAATTGTATGCCTGAGATATGTGTGCTAAACATGTCATGTACATTATTTAATCTGTTCTTTACAAAACATCTATCTATGACATAGGAACTATTTGAATCTTCACTCTACAGGTGAGGAAACTGACGCTCAGTATGGTTAAGTAATCTCCTCAGGATTACACAACCATGGTATTCTGGATTTTATGCTTATACAGCAGTTGTGAAATTAAATTTAATGTTCTGCTTTATATTCTGCTCTGGCATATTATACTATACTGTTAAATCCCATCTTATCCTTTCCTATCTCATCTTATTCTATACCATATTCAACTCTACTGTGCTGTACTAAAGACCCTATAGTATACTATTCCATATCAAACCACCCAGCTTCAACATGGTTGAAAGCAAAAATACTTCTTTTTATAACATATACATATGATATCTCTCCTACCCATTGGGAAAAAGTGTATTTCCTATTTCTAATATATCCTCTCTGTCTATGTCACACACACACACACACACACACACACACAGAAACATTGCCTAATATTTGCTAGCAGCACTATAGAGATTATTTAATGAATAATAGCTTTTTATTAAATTGTGCTGAGCACTATTTATTATGATTGTATATTTTGAACATGAATTCACTGTTATATATCAGAACAATAAATGATATGCACAGATAGTCTGAAGGCAGGCAGTCCAAGAAAATAATTATTTTATCTTAAGATGTTTTATAGACTTGATGAATTAAAAAAAATTAATATACTCCTCAATAATAAATGCATTGCTCTCCTGAAGTGACAACATTCCTCACTATAAAATTATTAATTTACTGGCTTCATAATGATTTTGAAATCATCATTTATACACTACAGTGCTGCATAAGCATTTAAACATTACTAACTATTTTATGATCAGATTAAAGAGCACAGTTTTTATTACTTGAATGAATGTACTTCTACAATTTATCACCGAACTCTTAAAATATTTATCCTACACTCAACAGAAATACTTTCTTACATGTAAATATTCTCTAGAGGAAATAGACAAACTAATTATAGTTCAGCTTCAACAAAAATAGAAATGAAAATGGAACTTAATAGTTTTGTCCTTGTATTTCCTTTACATAAAAGGGAGAAGCTAGCTGGGTGACTTGCCTGTCATGTGCTGTGAGACTGATCACCTTACCAAGGTAATTTATTAGGTCCTTATCAGCAAAATCTATTGCTGCTCCAGCCAAAACATTTGATTTGGCAGAAGCAATAGATGCAAAGCCTCGCATTTATGAGTTTACTAGAGATGTACTTTTTTAATTTAAAAGAAATATGCTTTGATTGATAGCTCTAGGTTGGTCTATAAAAAGATTTGGGAGATAACTGTTCATAAGCATTTCCTAGGCTTATATATTTGGATTTAAATAACCATCCCTAAAGATCCTGTTTATAACTGTTGCCAAGTATTTAAAATTTATAATAAAAACACAGTATTCTTTTGAAGTAGAATCCCTCCTGTTTTATGGCATCAATTTCTGTCATGAGGCCAACAAATTGCTGTTTGAATATAAATAGATTTCTTCCAATAGCTAAAATTGTCAAAAGTATTTTCATTTTTGGTGGTCTAGCAAATATTATTATATAACAATACTCATAATGTGCCTGATGCTGTAAGATAGTGTAATATTATTCTAACCTATGGAATGAGAGATGAGTTAAACAAGTCTGTAAAATACCATTTGATGTCCTCCAGTGGCCACATGAATTACAACAACATAAGAGATATAATTCCTTTGGCAGAGCATCCTATTTAGTTTCTTTATGGCATGTTATTTTTCCTGGGCCTGATGCAGTTCTGAGGACAGAACTGAGAACAAGGAAAAGCTAAAGTCTTCACGATACGTATCTGATTGGTTGCTTGAAGAACTCAAACACTGTACATGTGTTGTTACAATTCAGGGCATGGCACAGAGCTGAGTGTACCGCCAATGATCAGAGGATATGAAGGTTTTCTTTTTATCACAAATGAGAATAATGCATGTAGCTATATTGAAAGCTAAAATATCGATGTTTGATTTAATTTGGGAAATATTTCTCTTTGTAGATGAGGGACTATATAATTTAATGTGTGCTAACATAAGCCAGAACAAAGTTTCTGGAGGGCTAATAATATATATATTTTTTTCTTTTTTCTAACTCACATGTTATTATAAGCAAAGGACCTAATTTTCTCTACTCCAATTCTACATCAAAGAAGTTTTTTTTAAGTTATATATTTGGATTGCCTTCTATAATCAGTTTGTCTGGCTTTCTTATTTCCCTCTCATTTCTAGTCCCTCTAGAGAAAAAATAAAGAACACTAAATACAGCCCTCAAGCCTTTATTTAGCTTATAGGTAGGTACTTATTGACTATACACTGTTTGTAAAGCATTGTTTTAGTAGTCATTCTTTTTTTTTTTTTTTAAGATTTTATTTATTTATTTGACAGAGATCACAAGTAGGCAGAGAGGCAGGCAGAGAGAGAGAGAGAGGAGGAAGCAGGCTTCCTGCTGAGCAGAACGCCCAATGCGGGACTCAATCCCAGGACCCTAGAATCATGACCGGAGTCGAAGGCAGAGGCTTTAACCCACTGAGCCACCTAGGTACCCCAGTAGTTGTACTTTTAATTAGAGCCCTGCACATTTAGATCTTAGCATAAATTGGAACAATTCTTCCCAATTATTGAAGAAGTCATTTTTTTTCTTCTTATAAAGGGAAGTGTGTTAGGAACAACTTGAGCCAAAGAAGAAATATATATATGTAAGGACCTATTTAGAAACTGTCCCTGCTCGCTTTCTTATTTCCCTCTCATTTCTAGTCCCTCTAGAGAAAAAATAAAGAACACTAAATACAGCCCTCAAGCCTTTATTTAGCTTATAGGTAGGTACTTATTGACTATACACTGTTTGTAAAGCATTGTTTTAGTAGTCATTCTTTTTTTTTTTTTAAGATTTTATTTATTTATTTGACAGATAGAGATCACAAGTAGGCAGAGAGGCAGGCAGAGAGAGAGAGAGAGGAGGAAGCAGGCTTCCTGCTGAGCAGAACGCCCAATGCGGGACTCAATCCCAGGACCCTGGAATCATGACCGGAGTCGAAGGCAGAGGCTTTAACCCACTGAGCCACCTAGGTACCCCAGTAGTTGTACTTTTAATTAGAGCCCTGCACGTTTAGATCTTAGCATAAATTGGAACAATTCTTCCCAATTATTGAAGAAGTCATTTTTTTTCTTCTTATAAAGGGAAGTGTGTTAGGAACAACTTGAGCCAAAGAAGAAATATATATATGTAAGGACCTATTTAGAAACTGTCCCTGCTCCCTTTCCCCCAGGGGATTTACTTGGAGACTAGTCCCAGAAACCAGCTTCAGGTAACAAAGCCCAGATACAAAGGTGGGTCAGGTGGAGACATCGTTGGGTGGGGGGGGATGCATACTGTCTCCCTGGTTACCTGGTTAAGGAGTATGGGCCCCGCCCTTTGGGAGCCTTTTTGTTGCTAGTCTCAATCAAGGTGTAATAGGCTGGTTCAAATGTCTACTAGGGTAAATTGTAACTCAGTTGGTCACCTAGCATCACTGTGGAGTTTGCTGTGTGTGTTATAATCTCATTGGCCACCTGTGCGTGGCCAGGCCTGACCGCCTGGCCTTTGCCCTTAAAAGCTAGTCTGTGAAACAGAGAAGTGTCGCCCTCTTGTAAGAGGTGCATCCCGAACGTTCGGTTAGATTCTTGATGCTTGGCGCGAAATAAAGCTTTGCTTGATCTTCGCTTTGTATCAGTTTCGCTCCTTTAATCACGGACCCATTATTACGGCATAACTATATATATGTATACATATATATAGTTATGCCATAATAATGGCATATTAATAATAATATATATATATATATATATATATATAGTCAAAAGAATGACCACTGTCTTAAATTTTGAATTCAGGAAAAAATACTTATAAGAATACAATATAGGGATGCCTGGGTGGCTCAGTTGGTTAAGCAGCTGCCTTCAGCTCAGGTCATGATCCTGGCGTCCTAGGATTGAGTCCCACGTCAGGCTCCTTGCTCCGTAGGGAACCTGCTTCTCCCTCTGATTCTGCCTGCCACTCTGTCTGCCTGTGCTTGCTCTCCCTCTCTCTCTGACAAATAAATAAAAAAAATCTTAAAAAAAAAAAAAGAATACAATATAAAGGATGTAACATCTTAACAGTAAGAAAAGGAGTTATGGAATGATTTGACTGAATTTTGTTAAAGAATTTCAGACTAGTATTTCTCATATATATGTCATATTTATCTCCTTTGAATACAAAGTAGAATCCAACCTTAGCAAAAAATTCAGTGTCTGTATGTCTGTCACTACTGCCTTAGAGAAAGTTTATTTTTCTAAAACATGGCTTCCTACTACTTACAAAATAAAATCCAAATCTTTGCAAAATATCTAAGGCCAATTAATATCTATCTTACATCTATACACTTTCCTGGGCCATATACATAATTTTGATAGGCCCTATCTGTTATTTCCTGGTGATGGTCCAGATTTTGCTGCACTATTTCTTAACCAATATTCTCTCATTTAAGAGGAATGTTCCTTCTCTAACCTCACCCCCCAAAATCTAGTAAATTCTTCAGCATTTGGATCAAATATGACCTGTACAATTCCTTTTCATTTCTTCCTATTAGAAATAATCTTTTCTTTTCAAAATTCAATTTTACTTGTTAAAAAATATATATTTTCTTAATTATACTAGTAACACCAGGTTTTGACTTACATAAAGAAGGCAAGACTAGAAAGGATGGCAACGCTGACCATACCACCTAGTTAGGAACAGTCTATCTGGAGAATTCTCAAGTTAGTAGGGACCCTGCTTGCAGCTTCTCAGTATAGAGTGCAATTATTTAAAAAAAAAAAAAAAAAAAAAAAAAGGCAAAAAAAAAAAAAAAGCTTTAGACTATTGCTGTTTTTGTTTGTTTGTTTGTTTGTTTAGCTCAATGGCAATACATACAAATTATTTGCCTCCGAATTCTTTAGTCACCTACCAGAATCCTTGAACATATGGATATTTTATACATGTGCATATATGTTTTTTTAGTTCAGGCATCACAAATGATTCCCATGACTCTTTCACGTTATGGAATCCTCAGAAAGTAGAAAGGTGAGCACTGTAGATACTCGGGTAACTCATGGAAAATGAAAAAAAAGACAACAACAAACCACAAACAGAATTTCCTTTGGTCCAATCACTGAGAGAGCTGCAGGCTTTTAATGAAAAAAAAAAAAAAGAAAGAAAGAAAGAAAAAAAAAATCAGCCAGCAAACTCCTTAAATAATTGTGAAGTTGAGTTCTGAGCACTGTAGAAAAAGCACACTTTTATTTGGCTGAAAATCACTGAAACAAAAGAAAGGGAAAACCAACCAAACAAACCTAAACTTCATAATCATATAGATATCAATATTTTATTTTGATCTGCTAATTAAAAATCTAATCAACATTTGGTCTATTATATTTCTTATGTTAAATTAAAGCATTTCACCCTCTTAAATTGCAAATGTTGATTCTTACCCCCTTTGCTTTGCTTGAAAAGATTCTGAATAAAGAGTACAGTGGAATAAATATATATTATTTGCATGTTATTAAAGCTTATGTTTGAAGTACATGACTTCAGTCCAAAAAATTCCCTCTTGTGCCATTTGCAGAATTAGTGTAAGGCAGTAAGTAAAACAACAAGGACAGTTAGTTCTATGTTTACAAAATGAGCACCTCATTTGGCAAAGAATACATGCCTAAAGATGAAACTCTGGGCAGGAAATGAAGACATAATGAGGTAACTGGAGAATTTCATGGTCTCAAGCATTTAAATAAATTAATTACCTTAATGATCATGCAAATGGGTGATCATAAATGAATTCCTGATAATATTAAAACCCCCAAAATGTACTCAGAAAGACTATGCACGCAACCCTGGGTAGCTCAGTTAGTTAAGCAGCTGCCTTCTGCTCAGGTCATGATTACTGGGTTCCAGAGATCAGCCTAGCCTTGGGCTCCTTGTTGGGTGGGGAGCCTGCTTCTCCTTCTCCCTCTTTGCCTCTGCCTCTCTCCTCCCACCTCCATTCATGTGCTGTCTCTCTGTCTTAAAAAAACTGCATCATTATACTTGATAACTTTTATTGTATAACCTTTAGAATCGGCCTCCAAACAAATTAGATTTTAATTGCTCTAAGGATTGGATTTTACTTCAAAATCATGTAAATTTCATGGAATAGAGGTTGATTGCCTCTATTCCTCAATCTGCAGAAAGAACTAAAAATCTGTTATTTAATTAATGAACCTTATCCTTATGATATTCAGTTATCCTGCTCATCTAATTCTTGTTTTTAGTTCTGCTAAATGGCAATTTCAGTTTAATGACTAACATTACGCTGTTACATCTGTGTATATGTGTGGTATATATATACATACACACACTATATAAATATATATATATATCATGTATATATATAGCTTATTTAATATAACTCAGTAGGAATTAGAAATTTACTCTTCATTTTCTTGGTTTTCTCTTTTCTTTCTCCTTTGTTAATAAAAGCAATTTGAATAATAATGCTAGTTAATCAACTTGAATAATAATTGAGATATGATCTATATCCCATACCAACAGACTCTTTTTAGAGGAAATAACTCCAGATGACCCTACAAGTGATGATTCAAACTTTCAGACACTGATTGCACCATGAATAAATGAGTAATATATTCATCACCCAAAGATAGTTTATTAATGAATGTAGTTTTGAATATTTTAATAAAAACCCTTATTTATGCTTCTATAACTAGCTGATATGAATGTGTTTATTTTTTAGGCTTAATGTAATGAGATCTGTTTCACATTTCCAATGGTACTAATCAGATCTAAAGAGAGAAAGTAGTCATTTAGACACTGTGGGAGAAATCTTCTATGTATATATAACCATAAAATTGTTATTAAGTCAAGATATTAAGAATGTCTGATTCTCTTGGGGCGCCGGGGGGCTCAGCTGGTTAAGCATCTGACTCTTGATCTCAGCTCAGGTCTTAATCTCAGGTTCATGAGTTCGAATCCCGCATTGGGCTGCACACTGCATGTGAAGCCTACTTTTAAAAAAAAAAAAATCCGATGCTCTCAAAGAAGGTAGATAAAAGAATTGAGTTCCAAAGGAAAAGAGGATGGACAAGAGATTTTTAAGAATACCTGAAACTTCATAGTAACTACAATTGACATGAAAGGGCATTTTTCAACTCATTTATTTTTTTTTTTTCCTATTTTGTGTTGGGCTTATCGTGAAAAAGAGTCTGAGCCAGGTTTCATTCAAATATAAAAAAGTAGAGTTTTAAAGGCTAGCAATAATAAAGGAAAACACAAAAAAAGATAGATAAGCTATTTATACTGTGCCTTAAAAGATCCTTATAAAATTCAAACTTTTAGGGGCACCTAGTTGGCTCAGTCATTAGATATCTGCCTTTGGCTTGGGTCATGATCTCAGGGTCCTGGGATCCAGCCCTGCATCTGGCTCCCTGCTCGGCGGGAAACCTGCTTCTCTCTCTCCCTCCCTCTCCCCCTGTTTGTGTTCCCTCTGTGTCTCTCCCTGTCAAATAAAATCTTAAAAAAAAAAAATTAAACTTTTAGATGGAATATAATCTTAAACTTAATATCTGCACTGCTTCATTGCAAGTTTATTCCTCTGCCTACTGCAGTCTACACTGCCTCTACTACTACATTGAACCTGCCCCTTCTGGGGTTACCAACTGCTCCTTGTTGATAAATTTAAGAGCATTCTTCAGTAGGTACATACCTGACTTTCATTTAGCTTCCCATATCCCTCAGCAGTAAACATCCCTTTGATTTTCAAAATATCCTGTTTTCTTGCTGGTATTTCCTTGTCCTCTCATATCAGTATACTGCATTTGTGAAAGACAGCAGTTTTTTTTCTGCTCTAGAAACTAAGCACATGATTTTTTCACAAAGGGCATGGAAGGGTAATACTAATACAGCACTATAAGTATGCTGCCTGGCTTGTTAGATAATTTAGGGGCTATACACGAAGCAAGCAGAAGTTCATGCTTACTGCCAAATTACATTGTGTGTGTACCCATATCTGCAGAGAAACTGGCTAAAAAGTTCAAGTATGGTAGTCAGGTTTAACTCAGAGACAGCAGAAGAAAGAACTAAGCACTGAAAAGTATGTTAGGTCATTCACAGTTGCAGGGGAAGTCTGTGCTTGGGGCCAGGCAGGGGAAATTCTAAGTTTCCTATTTTGACCAAATAGCTTGAGAAACAAGCATACAGTGTGAGGTGGGTAGCCACATCAATGAAGTTATGCTCAGTAGATCCCAGTGTAGTTGGCTGTGTTCAATGTTTCAATGTTTACAATGTAATATGATAATGGCACAAATCCTAAATTAGAGGAAAGACACTTGGAAGACTTATTCTCACTGTTTTATTTAAAAGGCTCCCATCTGACTTGGAATGGGATGCTAATACATTGGGTCTGGCTGGGTCTCTAAGTCCCAGCCAAACCCAATGTATAAGAGAGTTAACAGGCCTTTACATTTTCAAGGTATAGGTGACCTTTACACTTGGGAAAGAGAGGAGATTTTCTATAGGGAAAGAATGATTTTAATGTTTGAGCCCTTTCTTATGGTTTGAGGGGCTAAAAAGCAAACTGACTGGATGCATGGGTTGGGGGTGAGCCCTAGGATTGTAAAGCGCTAATTTTGGCCTCTGAATCTGCTCATCCAGATGATCACGCATATTAATACTGGGGTGGGGTAAAACTGAGGAATCTCAGAGGCTAATGACTGTGTGAATAACTGCTTTAAATGTAATCAAGTGAAAGAATTTATCAGAGTGCATAAAACAAGACCCAAATATATATGTTGTTCCACCCAAATATTAATATAGGTTGAGAGAAGGCGAAACATACACCATGCTAATCTAATCAGAAGAAAAGAAAAATAACTATATTAATTTCAGATAAAGCCAAACTTCAGAACAAGGGAAACTATTAGGGCTAAAGACAGTTATGTTCTTGTGGTTCATCTGGGTTACACATCAACAGTCATAAATCATGTCATAAATGTATTCATTTGGTTACTGTGTTAGTCAGGGATTGCTCACATATTACCTATGATTCAGTTATTAGGAATAACTGATACTAAACTCCAGATTTCTATATGACGATTGTGGCCAGATCTCTTAAAATCAATAGGGAGCAAGAGAAACCTGGCTCCCTTTTGAACATGCAGCACTGAAGAAAATCTAAGGAAGAAATTTTTTTTTTTAAGATTTTATTTATTTATTTGAGAGGAGAGTGAGTGAGTGAGAGAGGAACAGGAGAACAAGAGATGGGGAGATGCAGAGGGAGAGGGAAAAGCAGACTCCCTGCTGAACAGGGCTGATCTCAGGATCCCTGGGTCATGACCTGAGCAAAAGGTAGCCCCTTGACAAAATGACCCACTCAGGCACCCCTAAGGAAGACATTTTCTAACAACAAAGAAGGTTAAATTGTTGTTAGAAGTTGTGAAATCTTCTCTTCTGCAGGTGTTTATAAATACAATTATTTTAGATGTAATCTCATCAGAAGACAGAATGATGAATGAGGTTACTTCTTAGATTTGCTTCTTCTGATAAATTTAATATTACAGTAGCAAGTTGCCATCCTGAAGAAAAGAACTGAACATTGGAAAATGAAGAATAATAGGAAGGGATGACATAGATGGAATGGAGGCTTACTCTGTACTTGAAACTATTAACATGATGAAAGGCTTCCATTTTGGTACCAGACAGATATTTGTGTCCATTTCATTAAGGTCAGAAACCCACCCATTCATTTAATGATGCGTTACACACCAAATATTAAGTGGCTATCATTAATACACTTTGATAGTTGTTAGGTGCTAGCAATTTTTTTAAAATTCTTTTTCATAGGAGAAAATTGGGAATTAAAGAAAAAAAAAGCAGTAATTAGAGTTTCTGACTTTTTTTTCCCCAAAAACCAATATTCCCAGTTCTAATTTATTCAAAGAACTTTGTCTTGGTCAGTTAAAGCATAAGACAAAGGAAAGACAAATCTATATTGTGGATGCTTTATTTACCAATTGATACTTTCTCAGTTTCAACTGATTCTGTATCATAGCTAAATAACACTTTTTTTTTTAAAATCACGGAGTCATGTATCTTTACTTTTTAAAAGTTTTTTAAAGATTTTATTCATTTATTTGCTAGAGAGAGAGCACACACAAAGGGATCGGCAGGGAGAGGCAGAGGGAGAAGCAGGCTCTCTGGAGAGCAAGGAGCCAAATGCAGGACTCAATCGCAAGACCCTGGGATCACCACCCTAGCCGAAGGCACCCACTTACCTAACTGAGCCACACAGGCATCCTTCTGTTTTTTAGATTATTTTCTCCCCTGCTTAATATTTTTTTTTCTCTTAGTATCCCTCGCTTTTTATAAAATGTAAGCCCTTTTCTCAAGACTGTCATCAAGACCAAGCCTCCTACTCCTACCAGTTAAATAGGATTTCCACTGAAATCTTAGAAATTGAAGCAACTAGGTATGAACCACTTATCTCCCTGGTCATAACTCTCACGCATACATACTTATGATCTAAAACAGTTTCTATCCTATAGTTTCATGGGCTGAAACCTCTTTCCATTTAGTCAATAAGGAATTAAAATGTGTTTGCTCTGTGCCAAGCCTTATGAGGAGCAGTGTTTGAAGCCATGCTATCATGAGATACTTATTTTATTTTTTGTATTTTATTTTATTTTATTTATTAACATATTATGTATTGTTTGTTTCAAGGGTACAGGTCTGTGAATCATCAGTCTTACACAATTCACAGCATTCACCATAGCACATACCCTCCCCAATGTCCATCACTGCCTTCTTCCCATAGTCGTCTTCAGCATTATTTTTCTCAGTTTAGTTAATTTATTCATATCCGCCTGTGAGTAAGACTATTTTCTTTGATCTAAAATTTTTTTAAAAAGTGAATTTTAATCGTTATCCCTAAACTATAAGAATCTTTGTTTCCCTTATCAATTTTCATAAAGTCAAAATCATTGTCTACTTTATTCTTACTACTTTTCAAAGTAGTTCCCATTACAACGCACACACAACACAGAAAGGCACTGCTTTTGAGGAATACCAATAATTATCTTATTTCCAAAATAAACAAGCATGCTATTTAAGGTTTCCTACTGAACATCTAAACTACTTTTGTAACTGTAACAGGCATTGCCTTGTGAAAAGTCTCTACCCCCATAAGACAGATATATTATTATATTCTCATAATTCTCTGTTCTAGCTAGCTCTCCCTTTCACTCTAAGATTACTGGGTTCTATTCCCCCTGTGTGTGCTTCACTGTATTTTTTTGAGATTACTGAGGTCTTCAAAATCATAACCTCTCTTCTGAGCTTCACATTTTAGACACTTTCTTATGGCAGTGGAGGGGAAATGATTAATAATATGAAAAACTTTACCTACAGAATATTTTTATTCTCCCTTTAAGACCCCTACATTCATTTCTATATTTAAGACCCTTATTATCTGTATCTTGTGGTATTGCAATAATTTCATACTTGTTCACCTTGCTTTTAATATTGTCTCCTTTTAATTTATTCTTTACCTGGCTTTATCTAACTAGATAATTCCATTTGAAAGCAATTTGGCCCATTCTAAATTTTTATGAAATATTTCAATGATTCAGCTTTGCTTTTTGAAAAACATATATATATATATATATATATATATATATATATGATCTTTATGACAGAATTCAAGGACTTTCAAAGTCTATTCTCTATGTATTTCTTTATACTCATATCCTGAAATAGCTTTAAATATATTGTGCCAGATCATGTTTTTCATGTAAGTACTCTTTTGGCTGTATTGTTTTTTCTACTTTATCTGGTGACTTTTGCTTATATTTTAAGACTCAATTCAAGCATTGTATCCTATAAGAAATTTCTCTAAATTTCTTGTTTTAGTGGTGGAGCCTTCCTTTGAGTTCTCCTTGGCAAGGATTTATATCTATATCTTCTAATTTATGCCATTTAGAAATAATCTGTCTAGGTTTGTTCCTTCACTAGTGGAAGATAATTTCTTTAAAGTCTAAACTTTTCTTGCCTTGCATAGTACAGGGCACAGTGCAGGGTAATATTAAATTACAAACTGTGACAGTGGCTTCCAGGAAGATGGAATAGATGTATCTTCCCTATTCATCTTACCATGTACAAGTAAAAGATAAGAACAGCATATATGAAACAACCATAAAAAGACTCTGAAAGGTGGAGAGAAAGCTGATGGGATAATGATACAAGGAATGCTACAGTGGTGAGCATCTTTTTTGGGGGGGCTTACTTTACCTTATATATCTCAGACTTGGGGTGGAACCCCAAAACACCAATCAAAAGTACCCTAAACAGATAAAAAATAAAGCCACCCTAAAAAACCTTTTGTGTTCTCTAAATCTGTTCTGTCTAGTCAAAGGACCAGGAAAGGAGATTAGCAAAACAGAAACCTTTTAGACAATAACTGCTCTATTCCAGCCAGACACCACAGAAAAACTGCCCTCCCCCTAATTTTGCCAGCAAAACCCAAGTAGAGATCCTAGTTATCCACCCTTGCCACGAGGTGATCCAATTCCCCACTCTACACACAGAGATATCAGAGAGGAAGCCTGGGGAGGGGACTTTTACCCTACTGAGCAGTAATATCCCTTCCCAACCTCAGGTAGTACAAGTAGACACCATAAGAGACTGGGCTTTCATTCCCCCCAATTCCTATCAATAATCCTAGTAACATCTTTTGTAGTTATAAAGAAATAAAATACAAATATAATATGAAATCACTATATACCTATTAGAACAGCTAAAAAATTTTGTTACTGTGACACTATCAATTGCTGGAAAATAATTTGGCAATGTATTAAGAAAACAAACACAGCTAAATAAATATTTACTCTATGATCCAGAGGTTGTACTTCTGGACATTATCCCAGAGAAATAAATACTTTTATCTACACATAAACTTGTATATGAATGTTCATAGCAGCAAATAACCAAAACCTGGAAAACTAAAATATCCCTTCATAGGTGAATGGTTGAACAAACGATAATATCTCCATATCATGAAACACTACTCAGTAATAAAAGGGAATAAACGACTGATAAACACCATTTGGATAGGTCTCCAGCGCATTATGCTGAGAAAAACAAAAACAACAAAACCGAAACTATTGTGTACTTTGTTTCAAGATGCATAGCACTTTTTGAAATGACAAAATTCTAGAAATGGAAAACAGCTTAGCGATTGCCATGGGTTAAGGACTGGGGCGGAAGGGCAATGCAGGAACTATAAAGTGTAGCATGAAGGAGATCTGTACCGTGTCCACACGGCTCTGTATCCTGACTTGAACTGGTGGTTACACATATTT
This sequence comes from Neogale vison, assembly GCF_020171115.1. Classification (NCBI taxonomy): domain Eukaryota; kingdom Metazoa; phylum Chordata; class Mammalia; order Carnivora; family Mustelidae; genus Neogale; species Neogale vison. Next base: position 35,139,950 of record NC_058102.1, on the reverse strand, counting down.
ACTCCAGTCAAATGGCACAGAACCACACACTTTGTTCCAACGCCAACTTCCTGGTTCAGATTTTGTGCTAGAATTCTGTAAGACGCAATCTTAGAGGAAAGCGCGAAGGGTACGTGGGTCCCCTTGGTATGACCTTTCTAACACCCTGTGACTCTGTGACGTGCAAGCACCTGGACAGTGGGCCTGTCGGACTGTACGGCGGCGCCTCACATTCAGCTTTTCAGAGACAACTATCTGGAATAAACACCTTGCCAGCCACTGGACTGCCCCACCTCAGAAGTTTCTTTTGTTCAGGGATCTCTGGTTCGACAGCTTGTTTTTCCCTCCCCTGCCCCTTTCCGGCGCATTAATTCCCGGGCTTCGATTTTCCCGCCCGTGTTTGAAGGTCACCAATAAACTGAAAGCCCGGGAAACGGACACCGCAGGCGCCCATCCCCCACCCCCACAGAAGCAGAACCGAGACGCGTGCTCTTCGGCCCTACCTGCGACCTCGTGGAGTGCCGAGAATCCTTCGGAACCTGTGAGTAATAAACCTTGTTTTTTCTGAAAATGCCTTGACTGTCATCGCTGAGCTGGGTCTTGTTGTCATAATAAGTAACACAATAGCGTGGGGCGTCTGCGTGGATCAGTCGGTGAAGGGTTTGCCTTTGGCTGAGGTCGAGATCTCAACATCCTGGGATTGAGCCCCTGCTCAGCAGAGAGCCGGCTTCTCCCGTCTCTCTGGCTGCCCACTCTGCCTGCTCGTGCTCTTTGTTAAATAAATAAAATCTAAAAAAAAAAAAAAAAAAAAAAAAAAAGAAAGAAAGAAAGAAAAAAAAACGCAAGAGCGTCAGGCCACAAGCCTGACTCCCAGAGGGGAAATGCTTATGTGGGCTTTACCTCAGCCCCTGTTGAGTGCCCTCAGGCATACCTTGAGGATTATATTATTCTGGGGCAGGGAGTGGCACAAAATACTATGACTATTTCAGTAGAAAAATCTAAAACATACAAATTAAAAACAATATTTTCAGACAAAAACAAATCTTGTTTGATAAATACTGTTTGATCTCACATGTATGTGAGATCTGAAGAAAACTCAGAAACAGAAGATTGGTGGGTGGTGGTTGGGGGGGAGTGGGGGGAGGGGAAGGGATGGAAAAAAAGAAGTGAAGGTGGTCCAAGGGTACAAACTTAACCATTATGAGTAAGTTTCCGGGGTCTAATATACAGGGTGCTGGCCATAGTTAATACTGAATTGTATTCTTGAAAGTTGTTGAGTTAATCTAAAAAGTTCTCATCGGGGCGCCTGGGTGGCTCAGTGGGTTAAGCCGCTGCCTTCAGCTCGGGTCATGATCTCAGGGTCCTGGGATCAGGTCCCACATCGGGCTCTCTGCTCGGCGGGGAGCCTGCTTCCTTCTCTCTCTCTCTCTGCCTGACTTTCTGCCTACTTGTGATCTCTGTCAAATAAACAAATAAAATCTTAAAAAAAAAAAAAATTCTCATCGTATGGTGATATTGGTAACATAAGTATTAAATATATATGTACGATATATAAGATATATGTCAAAACAAGTTGTACACTTTAAGTTGATAATGTTTATGCTGATGATACTTCAGTGGCATTGCTGAAAAAAATCCTGGTGAATCCTGTGAAGGTAGGTTGTGGGTGAATGAAGTCATTAATGAAATGAGTAATGTAAACAGAAATGCCTCAAAGCCGTTTTCATGTAGATCTTCCTTGTTTGAAAGATATGCAGATCCTTAAGATGAATTTGGTTGAAATGAGGTAATTTATACATATACGGGGGGACTCACCAATAAGATGGGAAGATCAAAGGCAAAACTATACATTGAGACGTCCCACAGAAGCTGCATTACAGAGAGGGAACATCTTGGAGGTGTGTGTATACGGTCACAACACTGAGCTGTCTACTTATTGCCCGCGGCTGTTGAAAGTAGTCCTTCATTAAGGAGTAGGCCATCTGGGCAGATGCCTGGCACCAGTCTACCAGAATGCTAAGTCATCACTGGAATATGTTTAAAATGCTAAGCCAGTTAATAGAGTTTCTTATAGGCACATATTAACATAACTGGCAGAAAGTAAGCTCTTTCTGCTCTAATTGAAGTAGCAATTTAAAACTTGGTAATATATCTCTAAGAATTTTAGGGATCAGTATCTTCATGTTGCATGTTATAATTAAAGGGCCACATTACAGACTCAGAAATAAGCTTGATTGTAGTATGATCTTGGCATAATAAGATTTCAGCCAACTGAAATTCTAGAATTTAAAATGCATGGCATAATATTACTTGTGGTGAATGGGTGACTTATTTTATAAAATCTAAATTTTATACAAATTAATATTCCTCTAAAAATATTGCCAAGTTTAGAAAGCTAAATTTGAAAACAAGGAGGAACAACCCGAGTACAAAATATTTTGTGAAATTGGAAATCTGAAAAATATGTTTAAACATCTTTAATCCCAATATAAATCAAAGTCCAAATATTTATGCTTCTGAATCTTTTCATTTTTGCAAACAAAAAGAAGTTGAATACTAATTGAATATACTACATTTTTACTTGTTTTTCTCACAGGGCATCAAATAGCAAAGAATGTAATTCATAAATAACAACACTCTAAAATTTTTCAAGGGGTACTCTTTTTTTTTCTTAAAGATTTTATTTATTTATTTGACAGATAGAGATTACAAGTAGGCAGAGAGGCAGGCAGAGAGAGAGAGAGGGAAGCAGGCTCCCCGCTGAGCAGAGAGCCCATTGCAGGACTCGATCTCTGGACCCTGAGATCATGACCTGAGCTGAAGGCAGCAGCTTAATCCCCTGAGCTATCCAGGTGCCCCTCAAGGGGTACTCTTAATGATTAATAAATGTTAAAGAAATTCATTTTTATTCTTTCATACTTTTACCAAATTCTCATTGTTTACACATATGTATACTAATATGTACACACATGGATTTCAATTTTTTGTTTTCATACAAATATAATCATACTTTATAAACAAATCTACAACTTTATTAACAATGCATCAACAAAAACTTAATATATAATGGATCTGCCTACAGTTAATTGATAGAAATTTAATTCTATCTTCTCTCATACTTACTTTTGTCTTGAGTATATTCACAAATTTTGTATTGAGTGTGAGAATATGGGTATATACACACACATGCCCATACATGTGTAATAATCCTATTGCTAGGTCTTGGGAAGCTATAGTACTTTCTAGACAGAAAATCCTTTTTTCTCTTTTTCTGCTAAAGGCATCCTCACCAATTATTTTGACGCAAGTATTTCCTATCAGAATATCAGGCAGAACATGTTTTACATCACGTGTGTTAGTTAAGTGATGGGGTAAGAGGTACAACATCGTAAATACTTTAACCTATTTGACTCTTTGAAGCACCCTTGTATTTTGTCGTTATGTTGTCATAAAGCCGCTTTTCTGAGCTATATCTATTTTTAAGTAATTAAAGTGAAAGATAATAGTGGACTCCCCAAAGTTTCAAAATTAGTGAAAAATAATGTAATATTGGTGCTTAATAGTCTTGAAATTGAATAAACACACAGAAGAGAAAATACTGACTGCAGTTAGTTGAATAAATCCAACAAACCCCAGGATTAAGTGTGGGATTAGATTTCGGGGATGGGGACACGTTGCACATATCCTATCTATTGGTAAAAGGAAAGAGGAGAATTAGGACATTAAAATCCCAGTTTTTTTTTTAGAAATGAAGGAAAGTATAGATCAACTTGCAGAGAAAATAACTGGTATTTTGTTTCTCTACAAATTAGAGACATAAATACATAAATGTGAGAAACAGAGAGAAGATAACACTAGTAACAAAACGGAAATGTGGAGTTGGATGCGGCCCAGGGTATAGGATATAGGGTAGAAGATATAGGATAGGAAGGACATATTACTTTATAACTTGAATCTCAAGCTTCTTAGGAGAAAGTATGATTCCTCAATTATAACAAATCAGTCTACCTACTCCAATATACCGAAACAAAACAAAAGACTGTCTTTATCTGCTAACATGTAAGTCATGTGAAGTCAGTCTGTGTGTGTGTGTGTGTGTGCTTAGGAACCACAGTGCTTAGAACATGTTATTGTCTAATGGTATCCAAATAAATTTCTTTAATCAACAAAGTGTTTTTTTTTTTTCTTTTAGTTTATTTAATTTACTGTGTTTTAGTTGTTCACTTCTCTCAAAGCTGACCCTGGTAGATTTGATTGTATCTTTCTGTTCTTTAAAGTATCTTTTTTTTTTTTTTTTTAAATATCTGAAACTTTATTTTTGTTCTTTAAAGTATCTTAAGTACATCTTTCATAAGTCTTTGTTTTGCTGCACAGAATCAATACTATATTTCCTAGGTTCCCTCAGCACCATATCTGACCATGTACTAAATTATCACTAGTAAGATGTAAGGGCAACCCAAGAAATTCTCTCTCAAGAATTTGAAATCACTGGCCCAGAGCCAGTAGCCTCGATAATTCATTTACGTGACATAGAAACTCTGTCTTGAGACATTTTAAAATTTCATTTTCTGAGATTTTCAAATGAATCTTACAAACCTAATCCTAAGAAATGTACCATCCCTTCTCTAGATTTTGTATCTTAGTCTGCAAGATAAATGCTGCCCAAGTATGAACAACAGACATATGAAGCTGAAGTTCCAAAAAATTAAAATATTATGTCATGTTTATTTTTTGTAATACACCAGGTCTTTTAAATATCAGCATGTTTACCATTTATATTAATGGGTAAATATTTTGTTCCCATTCCTACTCAATGCATGTGAATAAGAGTGCAAGCATATTGTTTAGAAACTGCCAAGGGATAGTTTCACCATGTGCTTATATGTTTTTGTTTGACATGTACATTTTTATTTTAAAGTAAGGAGGTATTTGGCAGCAAATTATCCCCATGATATCACTTTAAAGTAAGTGCATTTTGAGCAAGAGGGATGTGAAACATTCCAGGATGTATTTCTTCTGCTCAGAGTAGATGTACAGTACATAAATATTCACACAAAGGCACTGTAGGGCAATGAAAACCCTGAATCAGTCCCTAAGAATCCATCCCTCTCCCCTTCCCCTACTTAGTACTTCTATATCAAGAAAACAGAAATGAAATCTACATTAGAGACAAATCAGCAGCAATCGCAAGAGTTTAGATTTCATGGACTATCAAGACTGACAAAGATAAAAACAGATCCTTGATGCAGATCAAAGGCCAGACCTTCTATTATCAATTAACTGAAAGCTATCTATAATCTTTGTTGGTCCTTGTCACATCCTGTATTTGGTATACTGTGAATCTCGTATACCAGAAGATGAGAGTACAAAATGATGTACATTTTGTGTATTGCCCATATTTAAGACTCCTGTGTTCCACTTATACAACTGTTGATTTATAGGAAAATACTGCCGTGACATGGACCTGAAAGGTCTAGATTAAACAACATGGAATTTTCCTTACCTAGATTTATAAATGTCTAGTCAGCCATTGGGATTTTGTTTTCACTTGCAAGGCAATATCTTTTACTTTGCAAATTCTTTATGACTGACAGCCACATTAAAAACAAACAAAAAAACTGCTTGGTCTTCGAAGATTCCCAAATGTTGGCACTGGGCTATTAGGGTAGGTAAAGATGTGGTGCCCACTGATGTAGTTTAGAGATAGCCACAATCAAATATCACAAAATTACTAATATATTTTTATGTCATAATTACTGTAACCCATAGTTGTTAATGTGCAGAAAAAAAAATCATAATATGTTATGGACCAATTAATGTAGAATATTTTGGCAGCATTTAGTTTGTACCAAAGTACCTTAAGGCAGGTTGTTCTGAATCAATTCCATGGAATTCAGCCTCTCTGTATATCATGAACTTTTTATAAAGTATGTTACTTTATAATTATTTCATTATTGAATCGTAACTTAAGACTGGTGATAAAAATGGGGTAAAAATTTAATCATATTTTTCTGGGTCACAAATGTCGATATTGGAATTATCTCTATCTATTAGTAAGAAAGATAAGTAGTAGATAATAAACACAATGTTAACTTTTTACTATAGTGAGAATGAACTTCCTACTTCTATTAGAGATTCTGAAAAGACTAGTCATATGTTTAAATAGATAACAGATGTCATCAAGAGTTGTTGTGGTGATGGTCATTTTGCAATATTTACAAATATCAGATCATTATGTGATATACCTGAAACTAATATAATGTTGTAAATGAAATATACTTCAATGGAATAAAAGAGAAAAAGACATTTTAATTAGGTTTTCTAAGATTTCTGCATATTTAAAATTTTTATCTTAATGTTACCGTAGATAAATGGAATTCCTAAGAAATTAGTTCATGTAGACACTAGGGTCTGATTAAATATCAAGGCAGTTTCAATAGCTTGTAATAGGTGTATTCTGTGTGTATGTCCACTGTCTATGTGTTTTTCTCATAATACTGCCTAGTTGTTTTTTGAAACGTGTACTGTTGGATCACCTGGAAGCCTCGGAGAAAATAGTGAGAGGAGTACAAATCTACTGGCTTTACTAGAAGTATAAAATTGCATACCTTATTTTAGCTTTTGTTTGTCTTTTGAAGGTTATAGTTAACCATTGTTTATTTTGTTAAATTATATTATGTAACATAAATAAATGAATGTAATTTTAAAAGCTGACCATATAATTAATGTTAGACACACAAATCTAACAGAAGAGGGTAAACAGGATACTCTGAGCTAAATTTCTATTAATATATCAGGTGGTATGTGCTTTGGGCTCTGTTTTTATGCACATCTTCTGAAAATGGACATCTGAATAAATTAGTTTTACTCTAAGCTTCCACCACAACAATCAAAATTACAATTGTAGGTATTCTGTGGGAATTATGAAAAAGTATGGCAGCAGCATATGCAGTCTATCCCCAAATTACTACTCAACCCCCCGAAAGCGTTGATAGGTTGAACTTTTATGACTGGGACATATAAATAATGCTATTCATGGTGGTTTGGTTTCAGGCCAGTCTTCAAATCCAGTTAACCCAAAATGCAATTTAAAAATTGATTCTAATCTCCATATGTAATTACATTTTTATGGGAAAATAAATCAATATGTCTTTCTCACTGAAGCACTAATGTCGTATTGGTTACTATTTTACTTCTTTAGACTTTAAACTTTTGAAAAGGCTTTATAAACACTTTACTGGCATAGTAGATTATTTTCGCAGCAAATATTGCTTAGCCCCCAACACTGCCCCCTCCATGGGAAGATTATACTTCCTTATCTCTTGACTCTGAGCTTGGCCATGTGACTTGCTTTGGTCAGTGGATACATTTCACACATAGCCTTTAAATGTGCTTGAGCTATTGCCCTTGCTGTCCTGGGTGTTTGCCATTATCATAGGGAGACCATACCTTGAGAAGCCCCTGCCCCAGAAAAAAAAAAAAAAACAACAACAACAAAAAAAAAAAACTGGAGCAGTCTCCACAGGCAACCCTTAGATGTTGGAATGAAAAATGCATTAGTCATTTCCCACTGGCATTTTGTGGTAGTTTTTATGTGTTAACTGTTGTTTCAGTAATTCTTCATAACAACCACCTATAAGTCTGTGGAGGGTGTCTCAAAAGAAGACTCAAAGGTTAAGAAAAAAATGCTACAAGATTTGTATCAAAGTTAAGCTAAGATCATAAAATCTTGCTTATGAAGGAGGTGACACTCTAAATTTTATCACTTAAATCCGTTTTTTTGGTTTTTGGTTTTTGTTTTGTTTTTGTTTTTAAATACAATACAGAGGTCCTGTGTGGCTCAGTTGGTTGAGAATCCCAACTCTTGGTTTCGGCTCATGTCGTCATCCCAAGGTCATGATCTCAGGGTGGTGAGGTGGAGCCCTGTGTCAGGCCCCATGCTCTGTGGGGAGTCTGCTTGAGATTCTTTCCTTCTCCCTCTGCCCCTTCCCCCTCTAAAATAAATAAATCTTCAAAAACAATAAAAAACCCAAAACAGTAATATCTTTAAAAAGTGAGGCAAGAATGCATTTTTGGAAAATACCTTTTAATCACACTCCGTTGTTATAACTGGTTCTACTTCAAATAACCCAGGAAAGAATAATGGTACAAAATTAATGATGGACTTTTAAAAACATGGACCAATGGTAATAAAATCAATAAAGGTTGTAACATTAGCAACATAAAATTGGAAGAATAAAAAAAAAAGAGACTCTGAAAACTGTCAAAATATTAAAAATCGTATTTGATAGGAGATAAGAATTTTTGGTAATATGAAGTCTGGACAGGTGTCAGGCATAAGAGGAATGAGGGAAATACACTAAAATTACAGGGGGGTATATATTACTAGTATTTGGAAAACAGTATAACTTAGTTTTATGCAGGGAGATCCTTAGAAAGATCTATAGCCCAAGGAGTAAGCTTAAGAATGTTTCACCGTGGGTTGGTGGCTCAGTTGTTAAACATCTACCTTCAGCTCGAGTCCTGATTCCAGGGTCTTGGGATGGAGTCCCGAGTCAGGCTCCCTGTTCTATGGGAGCCTGCTTCTCCCTCTCCCACTGTCCCTGCTTCTGTTCTCTCTCTCACTGTCTGTCTCTCTCTGTCAAATAAATAAAATCTAAAACAACAACAACAACAACAACAACAAAAAAACAAAAAAAAAACAAACCCTTCCACTGTCCCCAGAGGTAAATATCCTTAGTCACAAATAAGATTTTTTAATAAGGATAAGAACAGAGAGAAGGTATATTCTCAACATGTAAGGAATGTTGAGAGTAACAAGTTGCTAGGTTGTTGGCCTGCTTATTTTTGTCCTGATATTTCTGTTAAAATGGTACTTCTCCAAACCACACACTGATAACGGAGACAGAATTGCACTTAATTTTCATGAGCAAGTTACCCATTTCTTTGATTGCTAATAATCACCAACATTCAGTATGTTTAAAGGTGCACTGATAGAGTAAGCATGCTTATTTTAAGGTTTATGTGGATATTTATTCAGATATTAAACAACTGAAAGCCAAAGAGCATAAAACAGAACATCCCTAAGGAAATTGTGGTAAAAGGTGATTGCCTATAGTTAGGCAAATAGCCCCAGGTAACTTGCCTAAATCTTTGTTTTTGCCTAGAGATGATATTACATGGATTCTTATTTATCAGTCAGTATTTTCTCAGGAGGAGCCATACTAAAAAACAAATTTCATCTTCTGTTGCTTTTTTACCATTAACTAAAATCTGGTTCAAAATTCAAGCATTCTTTCAAATAAAAATTCACACTTCAGGCATTATTTAGCTTTTCCTTAAATTTTTATTTCTAGGTAGGGTTTAGGGAAATAAGAAAAAATCTTAACTTGCATAGATGAATGCACAAAAAGTTGTAGTTTGTAGTTGTGGTTTTACAAGTCCACAATTTAGATTCCACCTACAAGTGAGATCATAGAGTATTTGTCTTTTCTGACTTAATTCACTTATCGTTAATACCCTCAAGTTTCATCCACGTTGTTGCAAATGGCAAGGTTTCATTCTATTTTTTATTAATGAATAATATTCCGTGTGTGTGTGTGTGTGTGTGTGTGTATCACATTGTCTTTACCTCTTCAACTGTCAGTGGACACTTAAGATTGCTTCTGTATCTCAGCTATTATAAATAATACCACAATGAACATTAGGTTGCAGATATCTTTTTGAGTTAGTTTTTTCGTTTTCTTCAGGTACTTATCCAGAAATGGAATTGCTGAATCACATGGTAGCTCTATTTTTATTTTTTTGAGGAATCTCCATACTGTTCCAATATATATTGTATAATGGCTGTGCCAGTTTACATTCCTACCAACAGTGCATAAAGGGTTCCCTTTTCTCCATATTCTCTTCAGAATTTGTTATCTCTTGACTTTTTGGTAATAGCCATTCTAACAGGTATGAGATAATATCCCATTTTGGTTTTGATTTGCATTTTTCTGATGATTCATGATGTTAAACATATTTCATGTACCTGTTAGCCATCCATGTCTTTGGATAAATGTTCACTCAAATCCTCTGTTTATTTTTTAATTAAATTTAAACAAATTTTTAAATTTGCTATTGTGTTGTATGTGTTCTTACATATTTTGGCTACCAACCCGTTATTAGACATGATATTTGTAAATATTTTCTCCGGTTCTGTAGGTTGTCTTTTCATTTTGCAGATGATTTTTAAAAATTAATTTTTTTTTTTTTTTTTTTTTTTGCTGTGCAGAATTTTTAGTTCAATGTAGTTCCATTTGTTAATTTTTGCTTTTGTTAGGTGTCAAGAAGAATGTCAAGAAGCTTTTGCCCATGCTTTCTTTTAGTATTTCTATGGTTTCAGGTCTTATATTCAAGTCCTTAATCCATTTTGACTAAGTTTTTTTGTGTGGTATAAGATAGTGATCAAGTTTCATTCTTTTTTTTTTTTTTTTTTTTTTCCAATTTATTTATTTTCAGAAAAACAGTATTCATTATTTTTTCACCACACCCAGTGCTCCATGCAAGCTGTGCCCTCTATAATACCCACCACCCGGTACCCCAACCTCCCACCCCCCCCCCCCCCCCGCCACTTCAAACCCCTCAGATTGTTTTTCAGAGTCTCATTCTTAAGCATGTGACTGTCTGGTTTAACCAAAACCATTTATAAGAGACTTACTATAGCTTTGTAATATAGTTTTAAATCAGGTAGTATGACACTCTCTGGGTGGTGAGAGTGAGCGTGTTTGTCTTGTTCCTTTTCTTAGAGGAAATGCTTTTAGCTTTTCACTGTTGAGGAAGATGGTAGCTGTAGGCTGTACTATAGTTTTTCATTTTCGGTGCAAACGTGCAAAGTGGATACTATTTCTTCCTGTTCTACAGGTAAGGAATATGATGCTCATTATAACTAAAAACTTTGAAAAGTTTATTATTTATTTTTTGTAATTCTGTAAAATGTGTTACTCAAATAGCAGCATAAGCTAAGGTTATCTGCCTCAAAGGTTATTTCTTCTCTTTCTTTTTAATGGTCATGTTACCATTTCTATTAGCTATTACTGATTCTAGGTGCCTTTTTTTTTTTTTTTTAAGATTTATTTATTTATTTATTTGACAGAGATCACAAGCAGGCAGAGAGAGAGGGAAGAGGCTCCCTGCCAAGCAGAGAGCCTGATATGGGGCCGATCCCAGACCCTGGGATCGTGACCTGAGCTGAAGGCAAAGGCTTTGACCTCTGAGCCACCCAAGCACCCCTCTAGGTGCTTTTTATTTGAGTTTTTAAACATTTGCTGAGTCATAAGGTGAAATTTGTATCTTTTTAAACTTTAATGAGATATAACTGACATATGACATTCTAATTTACAGTGTCAACAGTTTGATTTTATACATATATATACATATAAATTTTTCAGTAATGAAGATTAAAGTGAGGATTATAAAGATACTGTATGGTCACACATTCTAAAACATCTTAAGATTTTTTTTTTCTAAATTAAGGGATGATTTAATTTCTTCTCTTGGGAATATCGATAGGTTCCCAAGTTAGACTGTAGAATCACTTGAAAAATATCAATTAGGCAATTAAATAATACCTAGACACATTTCAGAAATAAGCACTGGAAAAGATAGAATGCTATATATACCATTTATTTTGAAAAATACGAATCTAAGCCTCTAACTTAATACTTTCAGAGCATGGTAAAGGAAATTATATAAAACAGGGACGCCTGGGTGGCTCAGGTGTTACGAGACTGCCTTCAGCTCAGGACATGATCCCGGGGTCCTGGGGTCGACCCCCGAATCATGTTGCCTGCTGGGCGGGAGGCCTGCTTCTCCCTCTCCTACTCCCCTGCTTGTGTTCCCTCTCTCGCTATGTCAAATAAATAAATAAAAATCTTTAAAAAAAAAAGGAAATTATATAAAACAGTGACTCTCAAACATTAAAATGCATCAGTATTACCATTGAAAATACTGATTTCTGGGCTCAACTCTCAGAGCTTCTGATTCAGAGGGTCTGGTTTAGGGCTGAATTTTTGCTTTTTTTTTTTTTTTTTTTCAATTTATTTATTTTCAGAAAAACATTATTCATTATTTTTTCACCACACCCAGCCACACCCAGTGCTCCATGCAAGCCGTGCCCTCTATAATACCCACCACCTGGTACCCCAACCTCCCACCCCCGCCCCTGCCACTTCAAACCCCTCAGATTATTTTTCAGAGTCCATAGTCTCTCATGGTTCACCTCCCCTTCCAATTTACCCAAATTCCCTACTCCTCTCTAACGCCCCTTTTCCTCCATGAATTTTTGCTTTTCTAATAAGTACCCAGTTAATACTGATGCTGCTGGTCTGTGGACCACACATTGTGAATGGCTGTAATACAGGAAACACTGGGGGTGGGGTGCGAGAGAGATAGGGGAAGCGCTGGGTTCTGACTTCAGGTAGGAGGGAGGGGAAGCCAGTATTTGGCAACTGAGGAGGCCACAGGGGCAGAGGAGTTGAAATTCCAAGATTAATTTTTTTTTTTTTTAAAGATTTTATTTATTTATTTGTCAGAGAGAGAGAGAGGGAGAGCAAGCACAGGTAGACAGAGTGGCAGGCAGAGGCAGAGGGAGAAGCAGGCTTCCTGTAGAGCAAGGAGCCTGATGTGGGACTCGATCCCAGGACGCTGGGATCATGACCTGAGCCGAAGGCAGCTGCTTAACCCACTGAGCCACCCAGGCGTCCCTCCAAGATTAATTTTTGACCCAGAGTTTTTATTTCTGAAATGTTTAAAAGAATGAATGAATGAACTAATAACATTGCCACTCATAAAAATATATTATTTGAGATACAGTGAAGGAACCATAGTGTACTTGACTGCAAAATGTGTAACAAAATACTTCCTGACAAATATTAGATTTAATCAATTTACAACACATTTCAAAGAATTACATAACCATTCACATCTGTCTTCATATGTGGAATGCTCTAAAGAACCCTATCAAAATTTAATTTGAATTCAGTGTTTGAGCAAATCTGGTTTAAATAATTTTTATGTGGATAAGGGACAGCTTCCTTTCCACTTTTGTATGTGTCATTATTTAAAAACCCTACCTCTGTCCCTGAAAACGTAGAATGGAAAGTGCATGAAATTGGAGTATAAATGCATGACCTCTATTTTCTCGCAGGGATTTTTTTTTTTGTAGGTTAACAAGATTTTCACTTATTGCATGTTTGATATCTTTTGATGAGAGAAGCTATATAAATATCAAATATTATTCTAGGCAAAGGGTTCATTAGTGCTCTATTTTCCATTAATTTTGCCAAAACCAAATTGGCACTGAATGGAATTCTACAGCATGTTTGGCAACTACTTGTTTTCTGTCAAAATCATGTCAATATACAGATGGATTCCATTTTCACAGGAACTTAAATAAAGTGATATTCAAGATTAAAATTTGGGATGAAAGAACTATTAATGTGTGAAATGCCTTAAGGAATTTATGCAGTAATGCAGAATGTGATGAAATGCAATAAAAGCTAACTAAATTATGAAACTACTCAGAAAAATAGATGGAGTTGGATATGTTATGTTGATGACCATTGGCAGTCTCCTGTAATCACATGATACCAATAGCAAAGGGAGTATTTTTAAATTTAAAATTACACAGTTAGTAAATCTGGCCAGAAATAACTCCTAATGTTAATATAAAGAAATTACCTCTCTCTTGGGAAAAGTGCTGTTTGTCATTGTCTGAACACATCATAAAACTCTAATGCTACATTGTGAAAAATTGTGTGTGGGTGAGTGAATGTGCACAAGGGTGAAACTATTGAGAGTCATGAAAGCGATCCTGTGAAAGTAGACAATCTAGGCCAAATAGCACATAAACAGCTTGATATTTCACAGGGATGAGTGTTAGTTACTCTTATGCTTTAGAATTACCTGAGAGTGATGACTTAATCCTACCTAAGGAGAGGAGCTTAACTAGGGAGTCTTTAGAAAGAGACACAAACTGTCCTTACTTCAGTCTTTATGACTTTATTGATAGCAACCAGGTAGAAGGCACAGTCTTAAGCTGGAGAGTTATGAGACAAAGAAACAATAAATATGTCCCCATGGAACTTAGTGGAACTTGGTTTGTGTTCTATTAGGGAAGGCACATAATTTGAAAATGCATATATAACTTGTGAAATACATGTTAAATATATAATATAAATATAGACTGTATTGACAGGGTCATTGATTTATAGAAAAGTTGGAGCTGTTCAGGTAATAGAGTTTGAGATGATGCCATTTTAAGAGAAATATCAAAGCAAGTGTCTCAGAGGGAGTGATATTTGAGCAGAGATCTGAAAACGGGTGATAACCTATGGGAAGAGACTTTCAATTTGAGAAAATAAGGGTACATGAGGGTAAACATACTTGTTATTTTTAAGGAACATCAGTAAAGCCAGAGAAGTACATGGAGGGAAACTATAGTCTGGGACATATCATGAAGACATGGAGCAGATCATGTTGGCCATATAAAATTTTATATTTTAATCTAAATTGAATATAAATCCATAAGAACATTTTGAGGAGGAAAGTGACATGATCTGACTCATTTGTAAGTAAGGAATAAATTCTATCTGAATGTGGAAGTTTGCAGATTTAAGTAACGTTGTAATATAGGTCTATGCTTTTGAGCCTACTAAGGTGCTACTGTTATCCTCATGAAATATTAATTCAGAATAATATTTAAATGCATTTAATTTCAAAATAACTTATATGTTAGGAATACTCTGTAAGTGCTTTATTCTTCCTATGAAACACATTTATTACATCTATGCACAGTTTTGAAAGTAGTGATAAAATGAACACATGTAGTCTCTGTCAGGTTTATGTTAAAGTCTTAATGACCTCTTTTAGAGGCCTTTTATATTGATTAAATACATTTCTAAGAATTTAGTGTCTTATGTTGCTGTAAGTGAAATTAAAAAAAATACTCAATATTGAAATGCTGGCATATGAAAATGGTTTATAAGTTATCCTATTATCCAGAGATCTTGCTAAATTATTTCATTAGTTCTATCATTTTTGTAGTTTCTTTAGGATTATCTATATGAAGAATCTTGTCATCTGAAAATAAAATTTAATTTCTCACCTTCTAATCTTCATGAACTTTATTCTTTTTCATATCTTCTTGCAGTAGGTATTACCTTCAGAAATGTTGTAGTGGTAAGAGCAGACATTCTTTCTTGTTGTCCTGATCCTAGGGGTAATTGGCCCATGTTTACTAAGGGTAAGTAGGTTAGGAGTGTGACCTATAGGAGTTCTTCATCAGGTGGAAAAAGTTTGTTTCTATTATGTTTCTAAGAGTTTGCATCATGAATATATATTTAATCTAACACATGTGTTTGTTCATTACATGAAGGTGATATTAATGTAGGTCACCTTTCATTGTTTTCTTAAATGTGCGTCAGATTTTCCTGTTTTTTGTAATATTGAATTGAATGCTGTATAGTATGAATGCTGTTAGGAAGAATTTGTGTACAACATATGGGGTTCCCCACTAGTGTTTCTCTTTTTTTTTAAGGATTCAAACCTCATTTTCTGGCAGATACAGATGCCTTACATTCTGCTTCTGATTCTTCATGACATGAAGACTATGGGTTTTCTGTTAGTGTTTTATGCCCTACCCAAGGCACTGACTTCAGCCAGCCCTCAGGCTGAAAGCTGGAAAAATTTGAAAATATATCTGTGCCACTTCCTACTTTCGAATATTGACTTATCTTCAGAATCTGCCTGCCTTCAGATGGTTGTGTATTTATGAGTGCACTTTTCTTTTTCTTTTTTTTTTGTTTTAGTTTGTATTTGCTATCTGTGACATCATTGAGTTCTGCAGGAACTACTTAGCTATAAAAAAAGTAAAAGGCTTTATCTTCTTGCTTTCCACCTATCTGAGTTTTGCAATTATAAGAAAATTTTGTATAGACAGCTCTTCATCTTTGAAGATCAGAAACTATTCATTTTCTTCAAAATCTTGCTTGATAAACTTAACAAGTTATTACATCTATGTAGGTAATTATATTTCTTCTGCTGTCATTTGAAAATATTAGTAAAATTTCAACTGGCCTATCTCGATTTGCAGATGACATGATTCTATACACTGAAAATCCCAAAGCGACACCTGGGTGGCTCAATTGGCTAAACATATGAGTCTTGATCTCAGCTCAGGTCTTGACCCCAGGGTCATGAATTCAAGCCCAACATGGAGCCTACTTGCAAAGGAGAAAAAAAAAAAAATCACAAAGAACCTACGGACCGACAAAACCTAAAGCAAAACTATGAGAAATAATAAATTCAGCAAATCGTTAGGATAGAAGATCAATATAAAAATTGTTTTTATATACCAGCAATGATTATTAAAAAAGGAAACTAAGAGAGCAAATCTATTTATAATAGTATTCAAAATAATCAAATGCCCTCGAATGAATTTAATGAAGAGATAAACTTAATGCAAAAAAAATTATATACTGAAAACTGTAAAACAGTGCTGAAAGAAATTAAAGACTTAGATGAAATGGAAAGACATTCTGTGTTCATGGATTATTACTGAGAAGTCAAAACTAACCAGTTATCTATAGATTTCATGCAATCCATACTAAAATTCCCAGTGGCCAATTGTATGAATGTAGAAAAGTAGATCCTGAAATTCATACGGAATTGTGAGGAGCCCAGCTTTACCAAAATGACCCTGAAAAAGAAGAACAAAGTTGGAACTCTCACAATTCCTGATTTCAAAATTTGCTACAAAGATACTGTAACAAATATAGTGTAATATTGATATAATGACAGACATTGAAGTCAATGGAATAGAACTGGGAATCTTGAAATAAACTCCATCTATAATCCTGTGATGCTGGACAAGTTGCCAAGGCCATATAATGAGCAAAGACTAATCTCCTCAGTAACAGATAATGGGATGACTGGATATCTACAAACAATAAAGTGAGGTTGTACATTTATTTCACAACATATACAAAAATCAGCTCCAAATAGATCAATGGCCTACATAGAAGAGCTATGGAGAGGAAATGAAGGGTGACCGCCGAATGAAGGTTGCCTGGTACAGAGTTTTCCTTTGGGGTGATGAAATATCTTGAAATTAGATGGAGGTGGTCGTTGTACAATGCAAATGAATTAAATTGTACACTTTACAAAGGTTAATTTTATGTTAGGTGAACTCACCTAAAAAATCACACTGTTACTCTTTTTTATGGATGGACAAAACCCCAAGATTTAGAACATGTTCTGTTGGAAAGGCTTGTGGGGAAAACAGGTGCTGTCACACTCGGCTAATGGGAATGCAAAATAGCACAAAACCCATTGAGGGGAATTTGGCAATCCCGAGCAAAATTGCATGTGTACTAGCCCACTTCTAAGAATAGCCTCCATAGATGCAGTGGCTAAAAGACCAAATGATGTATGTGCAAGTCCATTCAGTGGAATTCTTTGTAATAGCGAAAGAGTAGAAACAGGGTAAATGTCTATTAGTAGGGACTGGGGGGATAAGCCAGGTTTCATTCACACAATGGAGGACTCTGTGTCTGTAACAAGGACTGAGGAAGATCAATTCACTGCTGTGAAGAGATTGCTGGGGTGGGTTTTTCCATGAAAAAAAACAAAGTGAATATCCAGAATAGACAAACCTAAGGAGATAGATCTAAAGAGATTAGTGTCTGCCTATGGCTGGGAGGAAAAGGCATGGGAGAGAGGAAGATTAGGAATTTCTTATTCAGCAATAAAATTAAGTGGTGATGAGTGTACAAGTCTGAAAAGACTAAAAACCATTGAATTGTATTTTTAAATGGGTAAACTTTATAATATGTGAATTATATCTCAATAAAGTTGTTCTAGAAAAAGAGAGGTGATAGGTTTGGCACATGGTTGCAGAAATCTGTCAGATTGCATATTTTCCATCATTGAGCTACAGTAAATTAATAGTCTGAAGGCAATGGTCCAGGTTAATGGGGATTTTTATAAAAAATACTGTTATTTAGAGAGACCTCCAAAATGGGGGCAGAGGTGAAAAGAAGTGATTTCTAATCTAGGTTAAATTAATACAAAGTTCGGGGCGCCTGGGTGGCTCAGTGGGTTAAGCCGCTGCCTTCGGCTCAGGTCATGATCTCAGGGTCCTGGGATCGAGTTCCGCATCGGGCTCTCTGCTCTGCAGGGAGCCTGCTTCCTCCTCTCTCTCTGCCTGCCTCTCTGCTTACTTGTAATCTCTCTCTGTCAAATAAATAAATAAAATCTTAAAAAAAAAATTAATACAAAGTTCTAGGAAATAATTTTTGAGATAAAACAGAGTGCTTCCTCATTTAGAAGGCCAAGAACCAAACTATTGGAAGCAAATTGAAATGGGCCTAGAGAGTTATTTTGGAGCTCCTTCTTACCCGAAGGAAAAAAATATTTCAAACTGGCTCAAGAAGTGACAGAAAAGCAAATGGAAAAATGGCAGCTAAAAGTATAAATAAGGTGATCTGGTATCCAATCTTGCCAGGACTGGTTATAGATGAATTATAAGAAAAGTCTAGAAGAATTCCACAGGAGAACATTAAAAATAGGATTAGGGAAGGAGTCTAGGAAAGAAATAGTTTAGGTTGGCCAGCCTCTCTTTGTTTATGCATATCTGGATCTCTCATGGTAGCGGGAAATTCCTGTAGAATGGGTCATTGTACACTTTTCACAATCAGACTGTTGGAGGAAAATGAGAAAACCGAGGTGCTACTGAGAAAACCAGTAATACAGAAGGTGATGACAAAAGAAGAGAGCAAGCTAAATTTTTGGAGGCTGCAAGATGTCAGGTGACAAGTAGACAAAAAGTAGTTGATTATAAATTAGCCAACCAGAATAATTTTGCAGTGATTTAAAAGCAATTAAAAGAGTCACATCATCACATTAAATTCACTTTAATATTCAGCTTATCTGTCACCTGTCAAAACAAGTTTTTTTTTTTTAAGAAAAGTTTTTATGTAAAATATCCCATAGTAAATTTAAGAACATTCAATCCTTGATTATAGTTGTATAAGTGAAGGAAGGACACATGAATAAAATGAGTCTTACAGATAATTTGATCTTTTTTTGTAGTATACGCTGAAGATTAAGTATTTGTGGGGTTATTGGTATTATTAAAATTTACTTCTGCACCTTGATATTCCAGAGATTGGGTAATCAGTATACAGAGAAATGGCTCACCTTTAATCTAGCAAACTCGATTTCTTGATTTTAAGGGATTTATGTCATGGACTTCTGAAAATAGTGTTTTTAAAGGATACCTAGTACTGATAGGGAAAGCTGGTTTCGAAAGAATTATCAGATTCCCCACCCTGCCCCCACACTTCCCCTGACCAGTATCCAATTCAGTGCATTTAAAAACAAAGGGGGAACTTACGTGAATGTTAAACATAGACTTTATGATTAATAATCATAGAAAATAGTTTTCTCAGTTCCTCAACTTACTTTCTCTTCAGAACATTTGAGATGCTTCCCAACTGTTTGTTCATATGTTCACTTCCAAAATATAAAAGATTATTATATTTCCTTGTTGATTTTAAATCTAAAATGTGGATTCAGGATTCAACCCTAGATTAGTTTCTTTTGACCTTTTATCTTTTCAGATGTTATCCAAATGGAACAAAAATATTCTCTAAGAACTCATAGGATAAAAAAGGGAGAAAAAATATTTTTTAAAGATTTTTATTTATTTATTTGACAGAGAGAGAGAGAGAGATCACAAGTAGGCAGAGAGGCAGGCAGGGGCTGGGGGAAGCAGGCTCCCTGCTGAGCAGAGAGCCGATACAGGGTTCGATCCCAGGACCCTGGGATCATGACCTGAGCTGAAAGCAGATACTTAATTACTGAGCCACCCAGGCGCCCAGAGAAAAAATATTTTTGATGGTTTGTTCAATCTTTTAAATTTTGTTCTTGTTTTTACCTATATAGAGATAATCTAAAAGCTGTATTTTAAATCTAAGGAAAGAAATTCCAGATGTCAGGGACCAAGAGATTTACTTATTTAATTTGTGGTGTTTGAAAATTATAATGTGGAGTTCACAATTATGGGTTTGGAGTTCTGGAGGCAATTACTTTTTATAAACAAAGTATTATTCCATTATTGTTATTTTATGTTGTTATAGCTCAAGAAATTTGTCTCAACAATTTGCATTTTTAAGTAAATATTGTCTTCTTGGTAGGTTCCATTATACCATGAGCTTCCTAATGTTTATATTACACTTGATTTATGATCATTTTGTTAATATTCTTTCTGAAGAGATTTCACAGAATTAGTCTAACTTAATATTGATCAGAATCATTTAATTTATATCTGATAATCATTTTATTTTTTCTTTTCATTAGCAATGTATTTCTCATTAGCTCTAGTCTTCAACATAGATTTTTAAATCTAAACTATGTTAAAACAAAATACATTTCTAGTAGGGCTTCAAATGCTGGTAATTCTTTGGTTCCTCATTTTCTGAATGTTTTTTATGTATTTACTATGTGCAATTACTACTCTAAGCATTGAAAATGAATGGTAAGGCACTGAGCTGAATTTTATCTCCATCTCCAGGTCTAACATAAAAGTCATCTTTCCTGTAAAACTTCCCAAGTATTCTAGTCCATATTGATTTTTTTTTTAATCTAAGTTTATATTAACATTCATCATTTGGATTCATCAGTCAAACAGTTTTTTGGTTGAGTGCTGATAATATGCCAGGAACACAAAACAGATATGATATTTGATTATACTTTAATATTTCTCGTTTATTATATGTGTATATACATATTGCTAAGAAAACCTTGAGGATTATATCATTTTAATTTTTTTCTCACAGAATTGGGTACAAAATAGGAATGCAATAAATATATATTGAATTTATCAAATTATATATATGATAAACTTAACAAGGATAAGTGATTTGTCATCTTACAATCAATAACCCTATTAATTGGGTGATGGGCCTTCTTTTTATTTATGTATTTATTCTTATTCTTTTTTTAAGTAGCCACCCCACCACCCCAGCATGGAGTCCTAAGTGAGGCATGAACTCATGACCCTGAGATCAAGACCTGAGCTGAAATCAAGAGTTGGATGCTTAACTGACTGAACCAACCATGTGCCCCTGGGTGATGGACCTTCTTAATATTAAACACTTTTGGGGAACCTGGGTGGCTCAGATGGTTGAGTCTGCCTTTGGCACAAGTCCTTATGTCCAGCTCCCAGCTCAGGAGTGAGTCTGCTTCTCTCTCTCCCTCTGCTTCCCCCCAACCCCCACTTGTGCACCTTCTGTCTCTGTCTCTCTCAAATGAATAAATAAAATATTTTTAAAAGATATTAGACACTTTCATCATGCCTGACCTAGGAAGGAAGGAAGGGAATGTAAGCTAAAAGAAAGTCACCTTGGGGCGCCTGGGTGGCTCAGTTGGTTGGACGACTGCCTTCAGCTCAGGTCATGATCCTGGAGTCCCGGGATCGAGTCCCACATCAGGCTCCCAGCTCCATGGGAAGTCTGCTTCTCCCTCTGACCTTCTCCTTGCTCATGTTCTCTCTCACTGTCTCTCTCTCAAATAAATAAATACAATCTTTAAAAAAAAAAAAAGAAAGAAAGAAAGTCACTTTAACCTCCTGCTCCTTCCACCCACTGCCATTATTACAGATTCTGTTATATAATAAATTATAGAAACATAATTTCAAGTGAGGAAACAGAATGCTGTAAACTTTTAAAAGGGAAACTGATCCATCGTGGACATATGCCATGGATAAATTTTTTGAATATGTAAAGTGTTAGTTAACATCCAAAAGAAGAGTAGGAGTTAATAAAATGAATAGATGAAGGGATCTCACTCTTTTAGAAATGTGGGAAGTTCCAAAGGAAAGTGGGAGAAGCATGGCTGTAAATAACCGAAAAGAAGTCAGTATTGCCCCCATTTTGAGCAACAGCTTAAAATGACATATTATCTGAGGGTATCCTATAGTGACTTTTATCAGTATCTCATTGCTAATCAGATAGAAATATGCAGATTCAAACTCGTCTGTCTAACCTTAAATCTTCTGATGATATAGATAAATCCAAAATTTAATCACAGTATGGAAGAATTGTCATAATCTGGCCCTAGCTTTCCTCTCAATCTAATTTTCCATTCCACCTCATCATGTAAACTGCATTTCAGACAAATGATATGGTAAAATCTTAGTCACAAAACAAATCTTATTTATCTTCCTCTTCCCCTCAGGACCTGGCAAAATATCTTGCTCCAGTAGGAAATCAGTAAATATTTATTGAATTTTCATTAACACTTCCATTGTCATAAAATGAAGTTTGTATTGTTAAAAAAAAATGGATACTGCTTATCAAATAAAAAAGCAGACAAGTATTTGGTTTTGTTATTTGAGAATAAAAAACAATTTAGCCAAAATAGCATGATAAATAGTCTGTGACAAATGTTGCAAAACAGAGGAGTTAGTTCTGAGTAAAATTTTAATTAATCCCTGAGCAAAAGAAATATAGTATCAAATATGTACAGTTATTTGAAATATGAATATTGAAGTTTTTGTTGTCATTAGCAGTTATAATTTATGTCATTTTGCTTGAATAACATAGCTTCAATGTTGTCTTTTTTAGAACCTGGTAGACTATGAATAAATAAAACAATAAGGTTTTCCATTTCAGAAACTCATCTCCTTATTGTCTGAAATTGTGTCATTTGCTTTGTATAGTCAGTTTATAATGGAGAATTGTCATATGAATTAATAAACTAAATATCCTTTTCAAATATGCACACAAAACTCTGTTATTACATATAAAATATATATCCTAATTATAAAATACAGTTGAGCTATTACTTGAGATACATTCTCTGGTGAAATTTCTTTCTTTCTTTCTATCATTCTTTCTTTTTAAGATTTTATTTATTTATTTGACAGAGAGAGATCACAAGTAGGCAGGGAGGAGGCAGAGAGAGAGAGAGGAGGAAGCAGGTTCCCAAGCCAAAGGCAGAGGCTTTAACCCACTGAGCCGCCCAGGCACCCCTGGGGTGAAGTTTCTAATGAAATTCTAAAGCCATGTGGTTGGAAGTTCTATCAACATGATATGACTTACATTTTTGGTGTCTTCTGGTTTTATTATTTTCTATGTTGTGGCCCCAAAACATTTATGCCTTCTAACCAATTATCTAACTCTAATTCTAGTCCACTGTGGGAGAAATCTGTGGCAAAGCTTAAGACAGTAAACAACTACTTTTATGTTTCACCATGATGAGGAATGAGTTTTTATTATTCCTGGGCTGGTAGAGGAAGTAAGGTGGGGGCTTCTCAGTGATGGTGTACCAAGTGCATTAAATGAATTTCTTAATCAAATTCTATAACAATCTTTTGAGGGATGATTTTTTTCTTACTCCTATTTAATACGAAGAAAGTGGCATTCCTTTGGTTACACAGCGGAAAGAAGTACTGGACTCTTTTTCTCCCGTAGTTTTTAGGTCCACGTGGTTGGAATCTTTTGAGTTAAACTTCAAGCTCTATTAACTTTGAAAGGAGGTAGACCCACTGATCGCAATTTTAGTTTGAGAGAGCCGAAAGGAGCCCTGACACATCCATCTTCAATGTAAACTTGGGAAATATACATAATCTTCATGAGTTTCATTCTCTATAAAGCGAGAATAATAGCACTTATCTTTTGAGGTTATTGGGATAAATGACATAGAGCATATAAACCATATTGCCCAGAGCCTGGTATTGAATTCCTTTTGCTGTTTTTATTCCTAATGACAGAAACACTGAAAGTAGTAACCTAATCAGAAATTGAGGCCCTTTCCTAGCAGCCTTTGTTTGGGTGAGTTGTCTCTAACTGAATCATCTGTGTAACTAGAATAAACTTACTATCTCTAAGAATTTTATAAAGATTAAATCTGATAATGTATGTAGTGCTCCTGGCAGAGTATCTGACACATTGTGAGGTCTTAACGTATATTTATGTCTTAGTCTTCTCAGTGTGAATGACCTTAGCTACAATTTTAATGTATGGGAAGTGGGACCACTGAAAGATGCAGGGACCACCAACCAAGTCTGAAAATCTTTATGAGTTTTCAAATCTCTGTGAAACACTATTTGGGTAACGGTGTTTGGATTGGGAGAAATTCTCTAAGGTGCCAAGTTGCAAGTGTGCAATTTATGTGGTTTTTCAGATTAATATGTTATAAAGGAACTTGGCTACTAATTCTGCTTTTAAAAGTTTAACAGCATTACACAGTGAAATCAGAACCTCTGTTTTCAATGCCTAATTTTACAACCTTTTAAAATATAGCTTTTTAAATTAATTTTAGCCAGAGCCAATACCTTAAAATATATAGACTTATTTAAGTAACTCTTTAAGTATATTAAACAACTATCTATTAAGCTAGCCTCAATGAAACTTTAGTTATATTAAACAAATTTATTATTGAATATGACATTTATTATTTTAGGTCCTGTCAGTTACAAAGAGAGATCTGTGAGAACACTGCATATGTGTAAACATTAATGTGATCAGCCACAACAAAATCAATTTTGGCGGTCAACTGTAAGGATTTGGTGATTAAAAAAATCAATCATTATATAGTTTTATAGAAAGATTCTTAAATCATTATTTCAACAAAATGGTTTCCCAAACTTTTCTTTTATCATTTGAAAATATTTTCAATTAGTAGAAATTTACATTTTAACATTTCAACTTTATTAAGTTTTGTATCATTCCATTGAATCATATCCAGATCTGAAACATTTCTAAGATTTCTAGGAAATAATCCTAATGTCCTAGATTATGAATATCTTATATCTGATCAATGGGATTCCAGCTGTGTTCCTTTAACTCTGTCCAACTATATACAATCACTTGTTCATATGTATTTTTAAGTTCTTAAAATGTGCACATGAATTCTGCTAAATACTACAAGTTAACTTACATATTTATATAAAATAGCACTCAGTAGCTTAGATTTTTTTTATACTTTTAGGGTGATGTATAAAATTATGAAGGGAATTTTGACTATATGTGTCATACATATTCGTTTTTGAGCCTAACTTATAATAAAACGAGATACCTCTGGATTTGAATTTAACATTTGTGTAAAACAACATAAAATATGGTTAACATTTACTTAATGTCCTACACTTCAGAAAAACTTGAGTTTTTCAGTAATACAGGAAAAAGTAACAATTATGTATTTTAGCTACATGATTTTTTTGTTGTTGTTATTATAGTGTTGATTTTAAGAGTATCAAACCAGAGGACTTTTAAGGATTTCTAAATTAATAGCAAGCTGGTTTAACATTATTAAAATACCATGGAAACAGCTAAAATATTTATAAACACCTTAAAATCAAATATAAAATTATAAATAAGACTTGAATTATACTCCCATCACAGTTCAAAATATTTCTGTTATGTAGAAATAATTCAGTCATTCATTACGAGAGTACTGTATACCAATGATTTTCTGACAGTGAAGCTACAACAGTGAACAAACTAGAAAAAAATATCATTGTTCATGGGAGCTTTCATTTAATAGGAAGATTAGGCAAAAACCAAGGTAGGTAGTTAGTGCTATGGGAAATGATGATATGCTACAAAGCAAAAAATAACAGGGATTTTGGAAGGAGGTTGCGGAGCTGCGTAGAAGGAAGTATTGGTTTTACAAAATTAAATAGAGTGGTCAGAAAAGATTTCATTGAGAAAGTGACGTTTTATTAAAGATCTCAAGGCAGAAAGGAAATAAGTCATGCAAATATATGCATGGGTCCAGGAAAGAGAAGTGAAAATGGCTTCAAGCCCTGAATAGTTAAAAGGTCAGAGTGAGCAAAGAGAGTAGTATTCTGTATGAAAAAACAAGACAACAAGCCCAAAATGGAGTTGCTTATGCTAAACCTTATGTCACAAAGCTGCACCAATCCTTAGCTCTTGGTCAGTTTGTGGTTCCAGTCTAGGGCTTAGAAACACAATTTATATCCTAAAGCCCTTTATGCACTATTGAGTTTTTCATTAGCTTAGCTCATGGCTAAAATTTTAAAAGTTGTAAGATTTCTTTGGCTGTCTATAGGTCTTTTTGTGATTATATATATCTTCTAGATCTTTTTTTTTTTTCCCCCTACCTCTGATGGTATTGCCTAAATTAATTTGAAAGAGAACTTTAGATTATGGTTAAGCTGTTTAATGCCTCATGAAATTTTTATAGTAATCTAAACATAATTGTTAAGAACTAGTAAATAGATGAAAGTAAAAGTTTGTAAAAGGTTTAAATAATAATTATGCTTTATTGTATGTCTACTTTAAAATAGTTTCTATATCTTCAGTAACTTAAAACTTTGAAGTTATACTGATAAAAGTTTAGTTACATTCATTGAATATCTACATAATTTCCAAATAAGATGCAATGTTGAAATGTTAGTTACTGAATATAGGTTTATCCACTTTTGGCTTGCATTTACAGAAAACTAAAGGTAATTGGGTATATTAATAAACATGTTTTGCGCTACACTGAAAAATGTACTGAGGAAGAATATGCTTCTATAAATTATAAAATATATTTATAGATTTGCCAATCCACAGAATGTGAGTGTAACCATCCACAATTGCTTACATCTTAGTTTTCACTAGGAATAAAGCATTTTAATCAATATATTTATTTAAAGCTCCTTTAATAAGGTTGAGAGGAAACAACTGTGTATGAAAAGTAGGTAAGGAAAGACTGTTGTTCCAGAAAGAGAAGAAAAAAAAAGAAAAAGACAAAATCTGAATGGACATAAAAAAGCTGAAGGAAGTTTATGGAAAAAGAATCTTGGAAAAGGAGTTTTATGTGTGGTCAATCTGCCTAAGATTAGAATGGGTTTATTAAATTTTTTTTAAAAATGACTTTTAATACCCAATGTATACAGGTGCAAAATTAGAATTTGGTTTTCTCCCTATTAACAGGACAAAGTTTTTTTGGAGTTTTGGTCGTTCTTGATTAGAGATTGTAAAAGGTTTTTGTCTGTTTGTTTAACCTTTTGAGTAATCTAACTATAAAGCAAAGAATTTTTACCAAATAACCTATTGTGCTTCATGTTATCTCTGAGTTTTTCAAGCTGAGCAACTTGGACAATTGTCTTTAGTAGAGATGGAGAAGAAACAGATTTACAGGGTGTGAGTGTGTGTGGTGGTTGATAGGGAGTGACCAGAAAGCTCAAATTTGGGTGTGAGGATTTGATAACCTTACTAGACAGTCAAGGAGAGATGCCAAGAAACTAAGTTAATTACATAAAGAAGATGAGCAGAAAAATGTGGGCTCAAGGTATCAATCTAGGAATTATCAGAATATTTAAAGCTATTTATGTGTTCACCAAAGATTTGATAGACATTAGAATGTAGATGAAAAGAAATTCAAAGAAACAAACATTAGGCACTCCAACTTTTAGAGTTTGGGGGTAAGCAGAAGATTGAGAAGGAGCTCCTAGAAATATAGTGGAAAACACATGACACAATGGATAATATAGGACAGTGGAAGAAGAAAGGGAGTGGAAATGAATGATCAAAAAGGACTCACTGGGCAGGTAGAATGAGAAAACTGATTATAATCTAAACCTTTAGTTTAGAATGGACTGAATTCAAAGGAATCTTCTGGGGCTAAATTCAAAGGAATCTTCTGTTATTCAACCTCCCCCCCGCAAAAAAAGTAATATTACAAATTAGAAAGTAAGGGCAAAAGTTAGTTGTATTTTCTGATACTGACCAGATAATTACAGAATGTTGGGACCATTCTTGGACTACATCCAAGAATACTGAGTAACTAATTCTCAGTCTACTGATACAGAAATGAAATTTTTTGACATTTGGAGAAAGAGGACATTGTTCCTGGACCTTTTAAATAGCTCTGAGACAGAAATATTCACTTTTTGGTAGATTTGTGCTATACTGATTACCTCATCTGTTTTTTGTGTTATTGATTTTTTTCCTTTTACTATTTTCCCTGCTTGATTTCTGACATTTGCAGTTAAACTCAGAAGTGTAGAGCCTTGTGGCATATTGAAAAATTCCCTTTGCCCTCTTAATTAAATCTGAAAATCAGCCTCCTTTCAGTCATTTGACCTCCTTTATTTCTTGCTTTAGTTTTACTGAAACCATCATTTTGAAAGGTATAGCTAGTATTCATATGATTAAATCTCTAGCCAATGGGCATTTAAATCTTAAACGGCTAGGCCCATTCCTTAACTTTCTAATCTTTAACATGTTTTTGTGAAAGAAAGGATAATCCTTTTGCTACACCAAGGCTCTCTCGTTGTTTAGTCTCATCATGTGACTAGTTCTGACCAATGAGTTTTTAGAAGCAGTATGACACTTCAGGCTAAAGCATTTAATTGCTAATGCAAGATTGTCTGGGGCTTTCCTTATTCTTGTTCATTAATGGAACTTTGAGATGGTGGTTTCTCCATCAATCTGGATACCTGAGAAACTATGATGGGCAGAGAGTACTCTATCCCTTAGTTTGAGATAGTGTTTTTGTTTTTTGTTTCTTTAAAGCACAGCATGATCCAGTGAATCTTGGCTGAAACAGTCCTATAGGAAGTCTGCTTCCAAAATTTGTTTCCGAATTTTTTAGATTCAAAAGGATCTAGGAAACAATGATCAATTGACAGGCCATGTAAGGTTGGTTTTGTCACTTAGAATAATTGTTAAGTGTATTTTCACATCTTTAATTTTTATTTCAAAATACATGTTTATAAAAATATTTTTAATTAAAAAGTATGAAACTAACAAATTTTAAATAAAAATATCACCAATAATCTCATTGTATGGTTAACATTCATTATTTTAATCTTTTTAATATTTCAAATCATTAATATATTACTTTACAGTTATAATAAAATACTCATAATAGCTCATCTTGTTTGAGCATTAATTACCTCCTATACACTATTCAAAGACTTTAATATACACTGATTCATTATGTTCACAATAATCTGTAAGGCACTCTCCATTTTAATGGCTGAGAAAATAAGAAGCAAGGAATAACTTGCTCAAGATCACTCAACTAGTGGTTTGTGGGAGATATTTTGTGCAAGCAGTTTGTAGGAGGACCCAGAAAGTCCAATAAGACTTGTACTCAACCACTAGACTAGATTCCTGTGTGATTAAATATTTCTTACTCACATCACTGTAGATGTTTCATAATGCACTTGACATTTGGCTGATACTGGACATTATATTCTTCTAATATTTTGTATGAATAATTTTGAGATAAATATTGGGCAAATTTTTCCTCCTTGTAGTTCAGAGTATTTCTATGACTTGGGTTCCTAGAAGTGTCTATGTTGGCTGAAAGAACATAAACATTTTTTGGTGTCTGAATAAAAATTTCATAGTAATATTTTTTAATATATTGTATTAAACAACTGTGAGTAATACGTGAAAGAGTGCCCATTGAATGGACATGGATATAAATCCAGCCCAGAATCATGGGTAAACAATAGTGTAGGATGGACTAAGGGTCTCAACTTTGACACGAGAAGTATGGAAGGGTAAAATATTGTATTATACAATTACTTTAATCTGTCTACCAGATGACCTAAATCCACTTTCTATACCTAAATCTACTTAGATAAGATACTCATATTTTGGTTTCACATTGATTTGAGCATATGTTAAATAACAGTGTCTAGTAACAGTGTTACTTGATTAGAAAATGAGCAAAATAACTGAAAAACCCTGTGCAACACTGTATCAGGGCTAAAGGAAATGTCACACTGTTCAATTTTAAATTAAGAGGACAAAATAAACTCCTAATGTGGTAGATAAATCCAAAAGCATGAAGAAAATGTTTACCAGATTGAAATAACAAAGGAGAACAGATTAACCTAATCCAGGAATGAATAACAGAATTACTATGCTTCTTTTGTTAAGCATTAATTTTTCATAGGCTTTAAAAGGATTTGACTTATTTCTTGTAGTTATAGAATGTACAAAATCCATTGCCAACCACACTCATTATGCACAGTGAACCTGGTGTGTTAGCAATGAAGTGAGACATATTTAAATGTAAAGAGTAATACTGAGAGAATTCTCTGCACCCTTTCATTTGCATTGCAAGTAGATTCTGAAAGGTAATCAGAAGTTTTTTAGAAAAAAGAATATACTACATTTTCCCCCTCCTTTTTCCAATTGTAATAGAAGAGTTCTTGTCTTCAAAGTTTTACTGTTGTTTACATGACTTCCTTCTTAGGACTCTACTATTTTTCTGAACAGTGGACAAAGAGAAAAAAATAGCTGAAAGATGTTAAGATTATTTTGTAGCTTTTATCTCTAAGAAGACAGTGTGTATCAGCCAATGTCTATAATTAAGTCTGGGCTGTTTAACTGTAACTGTTTAACTGGCTTTAGGTTATATGCAAAAAGCTTGGTAGTAGTCATAACTATTCTTTTTAAATTTTATTTATTTATTTATTTATTTATTTATTTATTTATTTGACACAGAGAGAGAGATCACAAGTAGGCACAGAGCCAGGCAGAGAGAGGGGGGAAGCAGGCTCCCTGCTGAGCAGAGAGCCCGATGCAGGACTCGATCCCAGGACCCTGGAATCGTGACCTGAGCCGAAGGCAGAGGTTTAACCCACTGAGCCACCCAGGTGCCCCATTCATAACTATTCTATTAAAAGGGTTGTTGAGAGGTTGTTAGCTTTGAATGAGCAAGTGTATGTGATGGGTAAACCATAATAATTATTTTAGATACAAAAAAATATGACGTACTATAAGGAATTCATATTTAGTAGATGTTTATTAACTCTTCCCCATGCTAATCTGCTGTATATTAAAATTCCATTCATAGTTTGACCAGTGGGGCTTTTTTATAATCTTTTAGGCCATATTGCTTTTGTTAATTTCTTAATTTCTGTGACCCTAGGGGCCACCCAGTGTATGTATGTAGTAGATAGTTGAAGTAAATAGACATTCAGGATACTCACATTTGGAATCCAGTGTTATACTCAATCTTCAGTTGTAATAATTATTTGATTTAGCTATCTAATACCTCTTACCATTGCTTCTGCTGTGCCTTTCCTAATGTAATGTACGACTATGAAAGAAAATAAAAATTTAAGATAACTCACTCTTAGTAAACCTCTAAAGTGCTTCTTTAAATGAAACCAAATGGTATTATGCTACCAAGTGGAAGGTATTACTTTTATTTCTGAACATTTTTAGCATGAAATACATATTTCAGAATTTGATATTAACTACCATATTGTCTACTGAGATATGTTATTTGCTTTTCAACTCAATTGTAAGTTCTTTAGAATCAGGGGATTATATCTTACATATGATTTTCCTTTGTAGCTCTATCATAATACCATAAAAATAATAGATGATAATAATTTATTTATTTTTTATTAACATATAATGTATTATTAGCCCCAGGGGTACAGTCTGTGAATTGCCAGGTTTACACACTTCACAGCACTCACCATGGTGCATATCCTCCCCAATTCCATAACCCAACCACCTTCTCCCTAAGCCCCCTCCCCCTGGCAACCCTCAGTTTGCTTTGTGAGATTAAGAGTCTCTTATGGTTTGTCTCCCTCCCAATCCCATCTTGTTTCATTTTTTCCTTCCCTATCCTCCAAGGCCCCCATGTTGCCTCTCTACTTCCTCATATCAGGGAGATCATATGATAATTGTCTTTCTCTGATTGACTTATTTCACTCAACATAATGCCCTCTAGTTCCATCTATGTCATTGCAGATGGCAAGATTTCATTTCTTTTGATGGCTGCATAGTATTCCATTATATATATATACCACTTCTTCTTTATCTATTCATCTGATGATTGACATCTAGGTTCTTTCCATAGTTTGGCTATTGTGGACATTGCTGCTTATAAACATTTGTGTGCAAGTATCCCTTCAAATCACTACATTTGTATCTTTAGGGTAAATACCCAGTAGTGCAATTGCTGGGTCGTAGGGTAGCTCTATTTTCAGCTTTTTGAGGAACCTCCATGCTGTTTTCCAGAGTGGTTGTACCAGCTTGCATTCCCACCAACAGTGTAGGAGGGTTTCCATTTCCACATCCTTGCCAGCATCTGTCATTTCCTGACTTGTAAATTTTGGCCATTCTGACTGGTGTGAGGTGGTATCTCATTGTGGTTTTGATTTGTATTTCCCTGATGCCAAGTGATGTGGAGTGCTTTTTCATGTGTTTGTTGGATAATAATAATTTTTTTTTAAAGATTTTATTTATTTATTTGACCAACAGAAATCACAAGTAGGCAGAGAGAGAGGAGGAACCAGGCTCCCCGCTGAGCAGAGAGCCTGATGCAGGGCTCGATCCCAGGACCCTGGGATCATGACCTGAGCTGAAGGCAGAGGCTTAACCCACTGAGCCACCCAGGCACCCTGATGATAATTATTTTTATGTATTGATTATATTAAATATTTTCTGAGCTACATGTTATCAACAACTGCCTTCTCTTTCTTTACAGTGTTTTATAAACCACCTTCATTATAACTCCTTATGTTATATAACACATACTTTTAAATACAATCTGATGTAAGAAAATGGCTCTTTATAAATGGAAGAGCAATACATAGTTTTTCCTCTGAGACATTAATAGAGAACTATAGAAAGCATTCTTTGGAACTCCCAAATTAGGCAGACTGAATATATTGTAGATAGTGAAGCTGATCTCAATGTAATTCCACCAAGTTCTAATTTGAGAAATGGATCAGGGTGGGAATAGAGCAATCAGCAGGATAATTAAGATGACTATCATAGGATTTATGTGTAATCTTGTTGAGGAGTCCCAAGGTATTATTTTTAAGAATTCCTTTGAAATTGAAAGGGACAACTGGGATTCTTAACAATGAGAGAAAAAATAGATATCTGCTAGTTGGGATTAAAGAAGCCATTATATCAATTGATTCTATAAATAAATAATGATAGAAATTCACCTCTTCTTTCTAAATGACATTCAAATAGTATTTCTATTTAGGTAGCATGCATCTTCACTTCTGTTATAAAATATAAAACTTAATATATCATTAACTAGTTTGACTATATTTAGAAGTTGTTTGGAGCCAGATTTCAGCCTCCATATCCAGATCAAATGTAAGAATATACAGATTGGTGATCCTAAATCCCAAAACTGCTCCGGAGTACACAGAGTTAAAAGCCATCGTCCAGTGCAGGTCTACTTGTTCTCAGACAACTTAGTATTAGCATTTAGTATTAGCATATTTCTGCCATATGATGGAAGGCCTTGTTAATTTTTTTTGAATTTTAATTTTTTTAAACTTATTTTGTTTAAATTCAATTATTTAATATATTGTTTATCATTAGTTTCAGATGTTGAATTCAGTAATTTATTAGTTTCTTGTAACACCTACTGCACATTACATCAAGTGCCCTCTGTAATGTCCATCACCCAGTTACCCTGTCCCCTTCCCTCCAGCAACCCTCAGTTTCTTTCCTATAGTTAAGAGCCTCTTATGGTTTGTCTCCCTCTCTGATGTTTGTCTTGTTTTATTTTTCCCTCCCTTCCCCTATGATCCTCTGTTTTGCTTCTTAAATTCCACATATGAGTGAAACCATATGATAATTGTCTGTCTCTGATTGTTGTATTTTGCTCAGCGTAATACCTTCTAGTTCCATCTATATTGATGTAAATAGTAAAATTTCATCCTTTTTGATGACTATTACTCCATTGTATATATACACCACTTCTTCTTTATTGATTCATCTCTCAATGGGCATCTGAACTCTTTCCATATTTTGTCTATTGTGGACACTGCTGCTATAAACATTGGTGTGAAGGTGCCTCTTTGGATCACAATGTTTGTATCCTTTGGGCAAATACCTAGTAGTGCAATTGCTGGGTCGTAAGGTAGTTCTGTGTTTACTTTCTTGAGGAATCTGCATATTATTTTCTAGAATGGCTGTGCCAGTGTGACTTCTCATCAAAAGTGTAAGAGGGTTCCCCTTTTTCTGCACTGTTGCCAACATTTGTTGTTTCCTGACTTGTTAATTATAGCCATCTGACTGGTGTGAGGTGATATCTCATTGGGGTTTTGATTTATATTTACCTGATGACAAGTGATGTTGAGCATTTTTTCATGTGTCTTTTGGTCATTTGTTTTTCTTCTTTGGAGAAATGTCTGTTTATGTCTTCTTACCATTTCTTGATTGAATTTTTTTTTTTTTTTTTTTTTAGTTTGATAAGTTCTTTATAGATCTTGGGTACTAGCCTTTTATCTGACAAGTCATTTGCTAATATCTTCTCCCATTTTGTAGGTAGTCTTTTGGTTTTGTAGCTATTTGCTTTGCTGTGCAAAAGCTTTTTATCTGGATGAAGTCCTCACAGTTCATTTTTGCTTTTGTTTTCCTTGTCCTTGGAGATGTGTCTGGCAAGAAGTTGCTGTGGTCCATGTCAAAGAGGTTGCTGCCTGTGTTCTCTTCTAGGATTTTGGTGGATTCCTTTCTCACATTTAGGTCTTTCATCCATTTTGAGTCTATTTTTGTGTACAATATGAGAAAATGGTCCAGTTTCATTTTTCTGCATGTGGCTGTCCATTTTTCTCAACACAATTTTTTGAGGAGACTTTTTTACCACTAGATATTTTTTCCTGTCTTGTCAAAAATTAGTTGACCACAGAGTTGAGGGTCCATATCTGGGTTTTTTATTCTGTTCTCTTGATCGATGTTTCTGTTTTTGTGCCTACCATACTGTCTTGATGATTAATTACAGTTTTGTAATAGAGCTTGAAGTCCAGCATTGTGATGCCACCAGCTCTGGCTTTCTTTTTTGACATTTCTCTGGCTCTTCAGGTTCTTTTCTGGTTTCATATAAATTTTAGGATTATTTGTTCCAGCTCTTTGAAAAATGTTGATGGTATCTTGATAGGGATTACATTGATTTTGTAGATTTCTCTGGGTAGTATACACATTTTAACAATATGTTTTTCCAATCCATGAGCATGGTATGTTTTTCCATTTCTTTTTCTTCCTCTTCAATTTCTTTCATACATGTTCTATAGTTTTCAGAGTACAGATCCTTTACCTCTTTGGTTACTTTATTCCTAGGTATCTTATAGTTGTTGGTGCAATTGTAAATTGTTAATTTCTCTTTCCTCTGTCTCACTGTTAATGTGTAGAAATGCAACTGATTTCTATGCATTGATTTTATATCCTGCCACTTTGCTGAATTCGTGTATGAGTTCTGGCAATTTTGGGGTGGGGTCTCTTGGGTTTTCTATAAGAGTATCATGTCATCGGGAAAGAGTGAGAGTTTGACTTCTTTGCTACTTTGGATGACGTTTTTTCTTTTTGTTGTCTGATTACTGAGGCTAGGGACTTCTAGTACTGTGTAAAACAACAGTCGTGAGAGTGGACATCCCTGTCATGTTCCTGACCTCAGCTCTCAGTTTTTCCCATTGAGAATGACATTCACCATGGGCTTTTTCCCATTGAGAATGACATTCACCGTGGGCTTTTGGTATATAGCTTTTTTTTTTTTTTTAAAGATTTTATTTATTTATTTGACAGACAGAGATCACAAGTAGGCAGAGCAGCAGGCAGAGAGGGGGGGAAGCAGGCTCCCTGCTGAGCAGAGAGCCCGATGTGGGGCTCAATCCTAGGACTCTGGGATCATGACCTGAGCTGAAGGCAGAGGCTTAACCCACTGAGCCACCCAGGCGCCCCGGTATATGGCTTTTATGATATTGAGGTATGTTCGTCTATCCCTACACTATGGAAAATTTTAATCAAGAAAATATGTTGGGGGTGCCTGGGTGGCTCAGTGGGTTAAAACCTCTGCCTTCAGCTCAGGTCATGATCTCAGGGTCCTGGGATCGAGCCCCATATTGGGTTCTCTGCTCAGAGGGGAGCCTGTTTCCTCCTCTCTCTCTCTCTCTCTGCCTGCCTCTCTACTGACTTGTGATCTCTTTCTGTCAAATAAATAAATAAAATCTTTTTAAAAAAAAAAGTATGTTGTATTTTGTCAAATGCTTTTTCTGCATCAATTGAGAGAATCATATGGTTCTTGTCTTTTCTTTTATTAATATAGTGTATCACATTGATTGATTTGTGGATGTTAAACCACCCTTGCAGCCCCAAAATAAATCTCACTTGGTTATGGTGAATAATCCTTTTAATGTGGTGTTGGATCCTATTGGCTAGTATCTTAGTGAGAATTTTTGCATCCATGTTCACTGAGGATACGGGTCTATAATTTTCTTTTTTGGTGGGGTCTTTATCTGGTTTTAAGATCAAGGTAATGCTGACCTCATAGAAAGAGTTTGGAAGTTTTCCTTCCATTTCTATTTTTTGAAACAGCTTCAGAAGATTAGGTATTAATTCCTCTTTAATTGTTTGGTAGAATTCCCCTAGGAAGCCATCTGGCCTTGGACTCTTGTTTATTGGGAGTTTCTTGTTTACTGTTTCAATTTCCTTGCTGGTTTTGGGTCTGTTCTGGTTTTCTATTTCTTTCTGTTTCAGTTTTGATAATTTATATTTTAATTCCAGTTAATTAATATATGGTGTAGTATTAGTTTCAAGTGTAAATACAATAATTTAACATTTCCATACATCACCCTGTATTTATCACAACAAATGTACTCCTTAATTTCCATGATGTATTAAACCCATCCCATTTCCCCACCTCCCCCTTGGTAACTATCAGTTCCTTCTATATAGTTAAGAATCTGTTTCTTGGTTTGCCTCTCTCTCACTCTCTCTTTTTTTCCTTTGCTCATTTGTTTTGTTTCTTACATTGTGCACAGGAGTGAAATTATTGGTATTTGTCTCTCTCTGACTGACTTATTTCACTTAAGCTAATACTTTCTTGGTCCATCCATATCATCGCAAATAACAAGATATCATATCCCACTGTTTATGTATGTGTGTGTTGTGTGTATATCTTTTCATTATCCATTTTTCAATTTTTGAACACTAGGGTTGTTTCCATAGTTTGGTTATTATAGATAATATTACTGAAACTTTGGGTGCATGTATCCCCTCTTTTTGACTCTTTGATTTTAGTTTTCATTATTTTTGAGTTTCACATTTTTATTTAAATTCCAGTTAATTTATAATGTTATATTTATAATGTAATATATATATTTATAATGTAATATATATATTTATAATGTAATATTAGTTTCAGATATAGAATTTAGTGATTTTTTACTTACATACAACACTCCGTATTCATCACAAGTGCCCTCCTTAATCCCTAACACTCACTGAACCCATCCCCCTCCACTTGCCCTCCAGCAACCCTCAGTTTGATGTCTATAGTTAAAAGTCTTTGATGATTTACTTCTCTCTTCTCCCCACCATGTTCATTTGTTTTGTTTCTTAAATTCCACATATGAATGAAATCCTATGGTATTTTCTTTCTCTGACTCATTTAACTTAACATAGTACCTTCTATCTCCATTCATGTTGCAAATGAAAGATTTCATTCTTTTTGATGACTAATATTCCAGTGTGTGTGTGTGTATTATATACACATACTGCATCTTCTTTATCCATTCATCGGTCAATGGACATTTGGGCTCTTTCCATAATTTGGCTATTGGTGACAATGCCTCTTAAGACATCAGGGTGCATGAGTCCCTTTAAATCAGTATTTTTTTCTTTTGGGTAAATCCATATTAGTGCAATTGAAGTACTGTAGGATAATTCTATTTTTAACTTTTTGAGGAACCACCATATTGCTTTCCAGAGTGGCTGTACCAGTTTGCATTCTCACCAAAAGTATAAGAGGATTCCCCTTTTGCCACATCCTCACCAATGCGTGTTATTTTTTGTGTTGTTGACTTTAACTATTGTGACAGCTGTGAGTTGATATCTCATTGTAGTTTTGATTTCTATTTCCCTGATGATTAGTGATGTTGAGCATCTTTTCATGTGCCTGTTAGGCCTTGTTGTTTTGCATATTGGCATTTCCTATGATGTTTCCTTATACTCTGTATTTAAAAAAAACAAAGCAAAGTACTGTTTTATAACACAGATAAAATTCAGATTTTGATGTCATCTGAAGAGTAGAGAGAGAACTTTAGAAAATTATTTCACTGTTTCTTTCTAATATTCATTCAAACTATCTTTGTGGGAGGTCTAAAAATAGTAAAACTTATATGTATCTATTCGTGTCTTCAAGGCCCTGAATGAGAAGAATGGGAATTTTTCTTCATCAATCATAAATGTGATGTTAAGTCTAGCTTGAAACATGGTTAGAATGGAACTCAGTTCTTGTTTTCCAATTTCAAAGATTTCTCTGCTTAAAATTTTAGCATAAATTTTTAAAATAGTCTCCTTATAATATACAGTTTGAGGATAAAAATAAAATCTGCTGTTTCTGCTAAGTCTTTTGCTTTACTATAGGTAAATAGAACAGTTTAGATATTAAGTATTTAAAAAGTTGCATTTTTCTATAATGATACAGATTATCAAACAAATAAAGAGATCCTGAATTTTACCAGAAGATAATTCAAAATAACAAGGTACCATTTAAAATGCACATACACCTGGGCCTTTAAATTTTACCTGTCTGTTTCTCCAAAAATCAAACTTAAAACTTGTTCACAGGAACCCATAAATTGAACCATGTTCTTATAAAAATACAGCATAAAAATTAGGCATCTGGGTATCTGGAACTCAAACTGCCTTTAAACATTAAAATCAATGCTTAAATTGCTTCTAAAAGTGAATAGGAAATGAGTCCTGGCTGTGAATTTTATGCGGCCAGGAACCTTCTGCAGGTGGGATGTTGAATTATCCAACCACTTGGTGTGAAACTAGACATACTCAAGATAAATCTCAAATAGATGTCATTAAAGTAACATGACCTGGGTCTTTGGTTTGATGTTCTATTTGACCATTTTCTAAAAGGGGGCAGTTAAATCGTTCCATACATTATGCATGGTTGGTTATTGTAAATACATTTATGTTTGTCACTGACTTGTATGTGTCTAAATAATGGCAAACTAAAATGGGAAGTACAAGATTAATTTAAATTGATGAAGGCCATATATTTGTTTTTAATATATAAGGTTTCAAACTTGACTGAATTTTAAAGGCTTTTTACTCAGATCAATGAATATGGGACCACAAGAGATCATTCAAAGAATATTCTGAGTACTGAGTTCTCTGCATTTATTTAGACATAGGGAGTCTGTGAATACATGTTTTTTTTTCCTTTTTTTTGTAGTTTTCATAATCATTTAATTTTTAAGTTCTATTTTAGGAATGCATTAAAATTTAAAGACATGGAGCACTAGTCTAACAGAAAAACAAGTAGAAAAAAGCAAATTGTACTGACCAGTCGCTATGTTCACAATGTGTTAAAATTAAGAAACTCCTTCTCTTTGTTATTTATAAGACTGAGGTTCCTTTGCATTGCTCTCAAATTGTGAGAGAAAATAATTCTTAAGTTACATTGAAAATGTCACCATTCTGACATGGAACAATTTTCCTCCTCTTACTCAGGAGAGCAGGGACTGTGAATGATGAGATTTCATATCAAAGGTCAGGACCTGATGTTCAGGTTTAGAACACTCTCCAAAATTCAGGGAGAAGGTTTAAGAAGGAGAAGGAAATATTAATCAGCAAAACGATTACCAAAACTACTAAGTCAAAATACATGGAAAGTCATGAAAGCCAGACTTGAAGAGATTCACCCTAAAACCATGGGTGAGTTGAAAAGAAGATAGATATAAGAATAGAAACTGCATCTTGTCTTACTCACTGTAATGCTAAAGACTAAGTTGGAGACAGGCTGGTCAGGGCTTCTTATCTTGTTTAACTTAATTAAAAAGTCCAGGTAGACCAGATACAACTTGAGAAATCTATTATGGAAAAGAAGATTAGTGATGTTTTCAATATTTTTTTTAAGATTTTATTTATTTATTGGACAGAGAGAGATTACAAGTAAGCAGAGACGCAGGCAGAGAGAGAGAGAGGAGGAAGAAGGCTCCCTGCTGATCAGAGAGCCCGATGTGGGACTCGATCCCAGGACCCTGAGATCATGACTTGAGCCGAAGGCAGAGGCTTAACCCACTGAGCCACCCAGGCCCCCGTGTTTTCAATATTTTTTTAAAAATCACAACTGTAGTATCAGTAATAATGGTTAGGAGTGGGTTATCATGGGACAGAAAGGTAATCTTCCTCCTTGTTGGTCCCTCATTTCAATTATTGTTGTCCGTGGAACTGAGTCATTTATGTGCATTGTAAAAGTAACAGTGTGTTACTTTTAACACATTGTTAAATGTGATCATTGTCGTGTGATATAAAGTCTATGTGGTCATTGACTTTATACTTCCTTTTTTTGTATGTTAATACTATAATCATATTTCATCTAGGTACTCCCCAAAATATTTTGTGGATAATTGTCATTCATAGCACTTGGTCACAGGCTTTTGGTTGCGGGGGAAAAGCAGGCTATCAAAATAGAATGGGCAAAAATGCTCCAGACAGGGTATTACTTTTGAAAACATACATTGAAAACAGTAGTGCAATTATAGAGACCAAAAATTCTTACATGGACTTCAGAGTGAAAAATATGGATGAAGTTAAAAAATCAGGAAGCATTCAAGTACTGAAGATCAAGGAAAAATAATCAGAGGACAAAATGGCATAATTGAATGGGTATAGGCATAAGCTGTAGAGATAGGAGATCAAAATTATTTCTACTTCTTACTAGCTGTGGTGTATAAACCTCAGTTTAATCACCTGAAAGATGGGATTTATAATGTCTAATTTACTGCTTTGACATATATATCAAATATAAAAGCATATAAAAAGTATATAACAAAATATCTTACTAAATGGAGCAATTGACTGGCAAGCAGTCACTGAGATAGGGAGTAGAGGTAGATCAAGCCAATAGTCAGGCAAGAAATTTTTTCTAAATAAGTGAGATGTAAAATCCAGGTAGTTGGTATGTGTGCAAGCAATTTGATCAGTTACAAGCAAACTCCGAAATGTATTTTTCTTTATTTTATATAGCTATAGATAATTCTCTTAATTTTAGTATATTTCTGCAGTATTCTGTAGCCTTGAGTACTTTGCCTAAAATACAGTGGATGATCAATAAATGGGCTGAATGAATAAATGAATAAAATAAGATGTAATGAAACACTGGACTTTCTGATGCACTGATGTCCCTCGTTCCAGCTTTAGGTTAGTTACTAGATAGCTGTGAGAGCTTCAGCAGGTGATTTAACCTCTGGAAGCAGTATGGTCAACTAGATTAAACAACTATAAAAAAATGTAGCTGATTTAATTTTTCCAAGTCATAAACAAAATCTA
This sequence comes from Neogale vison, assembly GCF_020171115.1. NCBI lineage: Eukaryota > Metazoa > Chordata > Mammalia > Carnivora > Mustelidae > Neogale > Neogale vison. Next base: position 35,098,620 of record NC_058102.1, on the reverse strand, counting down.
TTTTTAATTTTAGCCTTTTTTTTTCTTAACTGTGAACATATTCTCCCAAACAATTATGGCTTAGGGTCAAGTGCCAATATTGGCAGTAAATCCCTATGGCATCATTAAATGTGCTATTTAAATAATATAAACTTACTACTAATTTATATAAAAAATAATTTAAAAATGAAAAAGTTACAACCAAAATATGTGGGATCTTAAAGCAAATCTAAATGCCATTAATGTTACCTATACCATGTTTTGTCCCTCCTAAAAAGGAAACTTGGTAATGGATAAGGCAGTCACTGAGAGAGATTATCTTTCTGTTTTAAACAAAACAGGATTGATTACTGCTATCTGTATAATTAGCCACTGTTTGGCTGAAAACAAATGATAATCCATCTGGCAGTATTTTAAACCTTGTACATTTTATGTTGTGATTGGTGGGCTTGATCATGCTAAGAAAGATTCACCTAGTTACAAAAGAATTAGTAAATAGGAATTTTAAAACATCATACCATAGACATAGCATCATATACCTTTTTTTTATTCCTTTATTCAACAGAATATTATTGAGTACATATTATGTTCCAGGTCATATTTTACATGCAAGTGTGAATGAGACACACATGGTCCCTCGAGCCTTCGTTCCAGGAAGTGATACAAGCAACCAAGCATTAAATACATAAATAAATACTAATGACTTCCCAATAATGATGAGTACAAGCCAGTAATGATGTAATGGGGAATAACTAATTACTGAGATTTATTTACCAGATAAAGAACAGGTGAAAGAATAAATGGCAGAATAAAAGTGATGATAGCTGATAAAGGCTTTTGCAATGTTTAGCTGCAGGGAAGTGGTGGTTCAGAATTAGGTGTAGGTCAGTAAAAAATGGACAAAATATTGGAGACATGTTTGGGGATATTATTGACAAGTTTTGCTCATGTAGTCAATGAGGGAACTGAGAAAATAGGGATGCTAGGATCAACCCTAGCTATTTGTCTTAAGCTTTTGGGTCTATAGTTCTAATTACAGAGCTAAACTGAGGGAGAATGTAAACTGAGGGAGAATGTAAAGGAGAAAAATAAGGGTTTTCTTGGGGAAATTACATTAAAGTTTGAGAATCTATTATATAGCTCCTGGAGAGTTCAAGGAGACAGATGGAGTTCTAGAAAAAGTGCAAAAGTGTTGATACAGATTTTAGTGTAGCCCGTATAGCTTTGTAGTTCTGCCTGTGTTGACCGTTTGGGTTTTGTCCTCCTCCTCCTGGTTTGGCTTTCACAATCTGAAACATCATTGATTATACATTTTTAAACTATGTATTCCAAAGACTATTCCATCACTTTCATTGGCTTTGTATCATTAGCCTCTGGACATTTACAGAACCTTTCCAATACTTAGACTGTAGTATAAAAAATAGTTTCATGCATGAATTAAACTGAAGAACATTTCTGCCTGAATCATGGGGCTCTCTCCACCCTGGAATTTTGGTCCTTTATCTGTAAAGAATACAACTTAGAAGTGTTTTAAATTTAAAAAAAAATCAGCTCTGTTTGGGGGGAAAAAAGTGTCTCAAATGGAAGCACAGGAAATAGAAGAAACAAAGCAGAGATGTTCAGTTCAGACTTTCAGGCCAACACTGTGTGCTTTCACTGGTATTGAGAGCCGTCAACTTAGGGGTCTGTTTATATGCCATAGGATTAGATTGTATCGAAGATCCCCACTGGGACTAACTTATGATTTTATTAAGTTGTTGCCTCAGGATGGAAATATCTCCTATGGATTCTGCTGGGTCTGAATTAGTTTTAGACTGCTGCCAATTCCAGAATTTGCAGGTGGTAACTTACACATGTGGGAACACCTGGATAGGCAGAGGTTAGAGATGGAGACAGAATCTGACAGTCAGAAATGTTCTGTGTAGTGCAGAGCAGTTACTCTGTGATTTGAAACACATGGTACAGAATCCGCAGACTGGAAAAACTATACACTGATAATTGAGATTGCACAGTATGACATTGGGCATCTCTTTTTTAGAATTACAGGCAAAGGTGCTAATCTGCATTAGTATTTTCTAAATATTAGCTGAGAAATTAACTACTTATACTTTTGACCATTCAAGCTGTTTTTATTTATACAAAATGAATAATATGAATACCTGCATTATCTTCTCCAGACTTTTGAAGAGTACACATGGAATATATTTTAGCAGCATTTCCTTTAAGAATCTAAAGTCATAACAATAAGCAATACTGCTTATGTTGTGCTATAGATAAAGAAGAAATTCTATAGATGTTAACGAGGTTTTAGAAGACCAGTTAATTAAGTATATCTTTGTTGTACAAACTACATTAATTTCTCCTCATACAGGTTTGGATTGTTTTTCTTTGTTCCTGTTAGGCATTATTTAGATGCATGTATTTTTTTTAAATATTTTTTGAAAGATTTTATTTATTTATTTGACAGAGAGAGAGCACAAGTAGGCAGAGAGAGAGGAGGAAGCAGGCTCTGAGAGCCTGATGCGGGGCTCGATCCCAGGACCCTGGGATCATGACCTGAGCAGAAGGCAGAGGCTTTAACCCACTGAGCCACCCAGGAGCCTACCCCCTCCCTTTTTTTTTGTCCTTACTTTCAATATTCCCCTGAAATAAAAAGGTTATCATTTCAAAGGCTATTATAGTCAAAATGGTAATTATTCTCTCCTATCAATTCATTATTAAAATTTATTGAGTACCTACTGTATGCTAAGAATTATTGAAGACACCTGGGACATATCAGCGAATGAAACAAAGATCTTTGCCTTATATTCTGTCAGTGAAGAGAGACAGAAAACAGGTAAAAATTTTAAAAATGGGTAAAATATCCAAGATGTTAGAACTTGTAATGAACTATTTTAAAAAAAGAAAAGTAGTGGAGGATAATAGAGATTTGGAGCTTTGGGTGTGAGTGGTGATAGAGAAAGCGAGCAGGTTACAAGATGGACCTTATTAATAAAGTGACTTGGAGAAATATTCAAAGGAAGTGAGGGAATCAGTCATGCAGACATCTGGGAGAAGAGCCTTCTAGGCAGCAGGGAAATAGCAAACCCCTTATTTTGGGAGCATTCCTGCAACAGCACAGAGGCCAGTGTGACTGGAATGAATAGTGTTGGGGGAATAACAGAAAGTTGAGGTCAGAGAGAGGACAGAGGACAGATGATGCAAAATTTTGTAAGCCATTGTAAGAACTTAGTTTTTTACTGAGCCTGTGATTCTCCTATTGAGACTTCTCATAAAATCCACAGAGCTCCTTTTCCCACCAGAGGTACCTCTAGTGGCATAGAGCTTGCCAAGTCATATGACCCAAATGTCAGGATTACTTGTACATGGCCTGGGCTGTGGAATTCTTTCGTGCTTTAGACCACTCAAGGATGACAGCTTTTCTCATCATTCAGTGAATGGTAGGAGAACTATCTATCACCAAGTGTGAATAGGCTCCTTTCAGAACCCAAAGAAACCTATTAGGTATTGTAATTCCACCTTAAGTACTTGCAGGTATGAGATACAATAATATATCCTTTCAGTTGGAGGTAATATTCTAGCATTCTGAAGATCACTAAATTCCTGAACATGCCACTGATATATAGTGTTTATTTCCTATCATTCAAAGTACATGTGTTTTAGTAAGTCTTCAGCTGATATGCCATACGTTGCTTATTGGACTCAGTTAATGTACTATCATTGAGAAAGTGGCCAGTGTGATATTCTATAGAATGTCCAAGTAGTTTAGGTCCCTAAATGACCCATACTGTGTACCCAAGTCTTTGTTCATGTTTTTTTTTTCTAACAAAGATTCCCACATCTGTCAAAGTAGCTTCAGTTGTGGCTAAATTTGTCATAATAACCCATTGGTGTCTTCTATTATTCATTTTTTTATAGAAGGAGGACTGGTGGATGAAAAGGAGATATTCCATTGACTTTTTATTATGGAAACTTCCATTAAAATTGGAGTTATTTATACTTGATTTGTTTTTGTTGTATTACTATAGTGATATACGTGTTGGCTATCCACGTATCTTGACCTATGTTTTATTAACTGTCTCCTTGGTTCTCTGAAGTCAGGCCTGCCTTCTGCCTTCAAACGTATCCACTCTTCATTGTCAATATGCCTGTCTTGCTTTGAAGTCTAAGAATTACTCGCTGGTCTCTATCCATTCAAAATCTTATCATGCCATTGCTATCCATGAGCCCAATTCAGTACTCTACTATCTCTGAAGGAGATACAGCTGTCTATGGGGAGGGCCTTATTGCTTTGGAAAATAGTACAACTGACCTTTGAACAACATGGATTGAATTGCATAGTTCCACTTATGTGTGGGTTTTTTTCAATAGGTATTTTGTAAATGTATTTTCTTTTTCACAGGACTTAGTAACATTTTCTTTTCTCTAACTTACTTTATTATAAGAATACAGTATATAATACATTTACAAAATGTGTTAATTGTTTATGTTATTGGCTTCTAGTTAACAGTAGGCTATTAGTACTTAAGTTTTTGCAGGGGACTCAGGAAGTTATAAACGAATTTTGACCGCAGGGGTTTGATACTTCTAACCCCTACATTGTTCAAAGTTCAACTGTGTGTATATTTTATGACCTCCTACAGAAGACTGAAATTTTCTGGTGTTACATAGTACATGCATTTTGACATGCACACTTCTCTAAGGCTTTTAATCCTTTTCTCTACCATCTGTCACAGTTATTCCAGCATTTCTACCTCATTTTAGGTAGGTCATAATTTTCACCAAGCTTCCAGCCTCCAAGTTCTAAACTATCAGCAACACATTAGCTTCACTTTTTTCTGAGGTCCTTGCCACACAGTTAAATACTGCATCATGAAATAATGCTGATAAACTTTCCTTTGTTCAACTTTATGTCCCTTTTCTCTAGGTCCATCATTTTCAGAATCCATTCCATAAATACACACCAAGCTTTTATTTTCTGTAGATGGTTACCCGGTCTTCCACTCATATACTCCTGGATACAACCCTTCCACCATGGGAATCTCAACATTCCCAGAACATGCTGTCATTAAACCATAGTTATTGGTCTAGTGATGAAAAAGTTAGGAAGAGGTAAATCCTCATGGGTACATGCATTATCTTGGAAGGAAGAGACCTCTGTATCATCTTTAAAAAAGGGATGAAAATTAGGTCACATCTGCAGATTTTCAAGTGCAAAGAGCCAGATGTATTTATCCCAAGTCTCAAATTCCCTTCCTTTCCATTTAGAGTTTGGATTGAGAATTAAACCTTCCTTGGAACTCTGCTGCCCTTATAATTACAACCTATGCCTTATCCTCTGTTTTATTTGCCCTTTAGTTCTAGGAGAAGAGCATCTATTTACGTATTTCAAGAAAGTCCTCTAGTTTTCCCATTTCACCTAAAATTATTCATTATCCTTATTTCTGAATTGTTCTCCTCTGATGTATTTGTGGTTCTGTATAATTAGTATTTTTCTCTACCTTCTCAAATGCCTGATGTATTGTATACTGGACTGTATCCTCTTTTTACTAAGATTATTCTACATCTGTCAGATGTATAACAGTGGCACCACTAGAGTTTGCCAAGGGCTGTCGGTATGCTGTCTACCACCAGTGACTGCATGTTCATGCCAGTCAGTCAGCTGGTGGTTGAGCTCCCAAATCCTATTTTAGAGTCTGCTTCCTAGGACCATACTTAGGATCAATTCTAATTCTGTCAGAATCTGAAATGGGAGATTTCACTCAGGTGGTTTAGTGTGGGATACAGACTACTTTCAGGAATAAGGAAAGCAGGATAGACCAGAGGTAGAAGTTGAAATATGACTGAGTTGTAACAGATGCCTTAGCTGAGGTTAACTCCAGAAACAAGATAGAGCCTTTGAGTTGTCCAGAGTTCTCAAGAGGAATTGGCCTCTGTACTCCTGCACTGAATATTCATTAGATGCAAGTTATCACTGGAGATGGGGCATAACCTTGGCACATCAGCTCCTGTCCATTCAGATCAGGAAATCTGGGGAGAATGACCCAGCTGCGATCTCTAAGCAGCCAATACCCCTGGCATCTGGGGGAATGAACACCTCAGTGCTAATAAGGGATCTTGGCAGCAAGTAAAGTGCTAGTACATCAGCAGAGATACAAAATGCTCCTGGTAAGGCAGGTTTTAGAAGATGGAACTTAGTTTTAGATGTATCCACTAAGAAAGGTCTGTTTGTGAACCATGAGAGACTATAGACTCTGAAAAACAGTCTGAGGGGTTTGAAGTGGCGGGGGGGTGGGAGGTTGGGGTACCAGGTGGTGGGTATTATAGAGGGCACGGCTTGCATGGAGCACTGGGTGTGGTGAAAAAATAATGAATACTGTTTTTCTGAAAATAAATAAATTGGAACAAAAAAAGAAAATAAAAACTGTAAAAAAGATAAAAAAAAAAAGGTCTGTTTGACATTCAAATGGAGATTTGATTAGGCAGTTTGATATGAGTCTAGGGTATAGTAAAGAAGTCGGATTCAAAGAAAAAGTATTTCAATGATTTCTATGTATATGCTTCTAAGAGCTGCAGGGCCAATGGCTACTTAAATTCTCAGACTGTATATTACTGTGCTCCTGTTACCTTATGTTAGTCTCTCACATTGAAATATAAACTCCGCAAGTTTTTGGTTCATTATCCTGTTCTTTTGTCTATCATAGAGTAGAAACTTCATATAATTTGGCCAAATCCTGGCCCAGTAGGAGTATATCTTTACTTCAGACATGTAATTCATGTCTCAGACTCAGACATGTAATTAATTAAAATATATGTGGATATAATATTTTGAATTCCTTTTTTTACATTATTATTGGATATGGGGGCTGCTTTTTATAAAAACTACCTTAGAATTCAGAATTCTTCCAGAAATATGGGGGTTTAAGCTTAGACTTAACTAAGAATGTGATATAGCTTGATATATTTTTAAACCATTCTTGATATGATTTGGTACTTTCTACATTATGAATTTTTAGAAAAAAAATTATAATATATGAATGTATGTATAGTAAGCTTGTTGAAAGAAATTGTAATAATCCTTACTTACTAGGAAAGGCTATATTGATGTACTTTAGTAATTTTGAAAAAAGAAAATGAACTATATAATTTTTAGCAATAATTTATTAGCAAACATAATCAAGCTTTTTCATCTGAAGCTTACCTATTTCTGAAGAAGAGTTTATTTCAGATACTATTGCTTGATACATTATAAGCACATTATAAAAGTTAGCCTATCTTACTGTTCTCTCTAAAAATTAAATGTCTTTATTTTGATTAAGTTGAACTTAAAGAAACTGTATTATTTTCCAAGATAAGTAATAAAATGAAGTAGGGCATGCTTTTCATGGTTTCCTCAAAAGTTACTAATTTCCAATTTGTGAAGAGCCCGTCTAAATTACAACTCATATAATAAAGACACCATATTTTGAGATCAATGACTTGACAAGACAATAAACTATTAAAAATGCAATCTGTATGTATTTTCAGAGTTAAGTATTAGTGTGAAAATTTGAGGAGTTAGCAAATTGGTGGAGTAGGACTGTTTACTAGGCTATAATGATATTGTAGATACAATGATAGTTAAGAGAAAAACTCTTGAATCATTTAGCATGGAAAACAGTACACATAATGTTTGTTAAATACAGAGCAAAGTTATGATTCATGTAAATAGACTAGCTCAAGATATATAAAAAGTTAAGGGTTTCTGTTAGAATATCATTCTGACAGCTGAATCTGCTAAGAATTGTATAAATAATTTTTACAGAAGTATTATTCACTCTAGTTTATGAGAACCTTATTTTACTTCCTGTGGACTGAAATTTGAAGGAATGATATATTTAGACATAGGTGGGTGTACGTCTTTAGTGAGTTAGAGATGACCAGATTTTATACATAGACTTATATTGTCATTAACCATAAGCAGGGCTTTGTGATCAGCTATTTAAGGAATATTGCTAGGACAATATTCCTTATATAACTCAATATTCCAACATGATGCAATAATCTTTATTCTTATAATTGTCTTTAGAAACAGTTATGCTGAAAAACATCATGCAAATATGGGAAAATGACAAAAAAGTCTCTTTTTAAATTAAATTTTTTCTTAAAGATTTATTTATTGAAAGAGAGAAAACACTTGGGGTGGAGGGGCAACTGGAGAGGGAGAGTCCTAAACAGACTCCACACTGAGTGCAGAGCCTGTCACAGGCTCTGTCTCAGAATCCTGAGATCTCAGAAACATGAACCAAAACCAAGAGTTGGACACATAACTGACTGCACCACCCAGATGCCTTTCTTCTCTCTCTCTCTTTTTTTTTTAAATAAGCTAGAATCACTCCATATATAACTATATATTAGACCAAAAATGCATTTTATTTCAACAAGTATATTTTGAGTGTGTACATATGACATTTTAATAGCTTCTGGATTAATGGAACTTAATGTGTAATTTCAGAAGGCATACAGATAAGAGGAAGAGACAGAGTCTTCATAAATAACCATTGAACCATAGTAAGTATAAGTAGGTTGTGAGGTAAACTATAATGAAATACAGAATTTTAAGTGAATTTATAAAGATTTATTCTAGTTGTGGACATCACTAATGGCTTCTTAGAGGGAGACAGGGGTTTGAGCCAGTTTTCAAAGAATAAAAACAAAAATTAGCTGGTGAAGGGAATTCTACGGGAAAGGACATCTATAAAGATTCACTGCCAACCCATTAGATGGAAGGGAGATACCAGAATTTGTTTTATCTTCATAAAGGGTCTAGATCTCATTGTAAAGAAGAAGAGTGTGGAGGTTTATACAGGTAATTACTTAGCATGTTTACAATTTCAACTTATTTACTGCCGAATACCATGTCAGAGTAAGCTTGCAAAAGAAAACCATGGATTCAGTTTTGAGTATTGTGGAATTTAGATATTTGATGACTGTTCATTGTAAATACTATTACTAGTAATAGCTACCATGAATCAACTGTTGGTTTTATACCACGGCTGGAACTTTGTTTTCTTTGTTTTTTAAAGATTTTGTTTATTTATTTGACAGAGAGAGATCACAAGTAGGCAGAGAGGCAGTCAGAGAGAGAGAGGAAGGGAAGCAGGCCCCCTGCTGAGCAGAGAGCCCGATGCAGGACTCGATCCCAGGACCCCGAAATCATGACCTGAGCAGAAGGCAGTGGCTTAACCCACTGAGCCACCCAGGCGCCCCTGGAACTTTGTTTTTTTAACAGGGATTGATTTATTTATTGTTTGTGTAATGAACATCTTACATGGACTGTTGAGGAGATTAAAGTTTAGAGAAGGAATCAAAGGAAAAATTAAGCCTGTCTCATATATTTGAAACTTACCAAAGAGATGACAGTTGAATTTGTGTACATGAATATAATTGCTAAGGAAGAGTGCATATATAGTGAGAAAAGAAGACTGATTATTAAGCCTGGTTCACCCTTTCTTGTATAGGGATGAGATGACAAAAGGTAGAAATAGAAGTGGAATTCCTAGTGACTAGACAAGGAAGAAGTGTGTCTTTTCTGAAACAGAGAAATGTCTATATGTGGCCAAAAACAATAACCCTATACAAAGGTGTGATCCAGAAATATTAGAGCCAGATGAGTACAAGAATGGTGAAATGAATGCAAATAGGGATCAAAATGGTAAGTGAAGGTGGTTTCTACCATTGACTCATTTCTACTATTTATGTCAAGGGGCTTAGGTGACTAGAAGCCATTTAATGGTCCAGAGACACAGTAAAGAGATGTGAGAATTTGTTTCTCTTTCAGGGAGAGACACCAAAAAGAAAACAATCCAAAAACATGATTGAAAATGAAAATTCATAGATATATGAAGAGTGGTATCTCCGTAAGTGCCCTGAGAGGAAACAAATGGCATACTTTAACTGGGTAATTTGAGAAGAATTCAATGAAGTGTTTATGGAACTATAAGAGACGCTAACCCCCGGATTAGTAATAGCTGAAATCTACTCATGCCCCTAACTCCAAGAGGAAATTATTCCCAGAATTCAGAGTGAACAAACAGCGTAAAGAAGAATAACAGATAAAAAGTACATTATTCGGTCAAGGGATGCTGCCAACATTTGGGAACCCCATTTGAAGAAAGACAGTAGAATACACAATTGAGCTTTACTTTCCTCCTTTCCTTGACCTTCTGTTAGTGGTCCTCATTGGCCAAACCTAACCATAAGCTGTAGGTTAAGAGAATTGATTAGTGTAGATCAAACAGATCAGCCTCCTGATATAGCAGAGTTGAGAAGGGTTAATAAAACTAAATTTTGTAAGACTGCACACAGAAGTCTGGTGTTAGCAGCAATCTGTCCTCTTAACACTCTTCCTAAGGGTGTAGGAGCACCAGTCAGTTATGCATCCAGTTCTTGGTTTCAGCTCCGGTTGTGATCTCAGGGTCCCGAACTTGGGGTCTTGATCTCAGGGTTGTGATCAAGCCTCGCATCAGGCTCTACACTCAAAACAGGATCTGATTGGCCTTCTCTCTCCCTCTCACTCTGCCCACACGACTCTCCCCACAACCTGGTGCCATGTACAATCTCTTTCTTTAAAATAAATTTTTTTTTAAAGACTCTTGCCAAAGGTCACACACAATAGATGTACATTAAGAGGAGAAGAACAATAAAAAGATAAGAGTTCTAAGGAGAAGATTCTTAAGAACACCAAACTTTAAGAGATAGGCAGAAGATCTCTCATTTTTCATTTGTCCACAGAGGATGGCAGCCTTTCCTTTCTGTCCTTTCTACTTCCTTCCCTTTATGTAGTCCTTGGAAACCAGTTATGGTTTTATATATATAAGTTAAAGATAAATGCGTTATCAGTTTTATCATATACATCAATGTAGTTATAGAAAACAAAAATCAAAATGAAGACATTTTGTGAATGCCTCGTCATTAGTGATGTGAAATAAAATTTATAATGGAGATGTTGGGGAGAAGTGACTTTTTTTTTTAAGATTTTATTTATTTGTCAGAAAGTGTGCACAGGCAGTGGGAGTGGCAGGCAGAGGGAGATGCAAGCTCCCTGCTGAGCAAGGAGTCCGTCCTGGGACGCTGGGATCATGACATGAGCTGAAGGCAGAGGATTGACTGAGCCACAAAAGCTTCCCAACATTTCAAAAGGATGGAGGTATAAATGCTACCTGAAGAATTGGAAGCCATAAATGTAGGTTTTTCTTTCAAGAAATGTGATGCTAAATGGTATCTTGATAGAAAAAAATTGGACAAAAGAGGATTCTTCCTTAGGATGCAAGTATAATATAATTAATACATTTCTAAACTCAGGTAAAGCAATAATGAAATAAGAAGGCATTCCTTAAGTAAGGAAAACATTGGGGAAGAGATTGGGAAAGAGTGATGAGCTGAGTTTCTAGAAGAGATGCGTGAAGTGTAGGTACAGATTTGAGGATGCAGATAACAACAGAGTTAGCTCCTCAGTAAACAAATGGGGTATTTCTTCTTTTAATGCCAAAAGATTTATTGCTCTGGGGAAAAAATGAAGAGAAATAAAGTTGAGAAATTAAAACATAATGTATAAACAAAATATCAGTGATAGAGAAATTTGGTCATCTGGGTAAGTGTGAGCTTTATGCAAGATTATTGTAATTAAGTGCTTTCTATTGCAAGGAATAGAGATTCACTTGAATTATTTTAACTAATATGATAATTTGGGGGTTACATGGAGATAAAGTCATGACTCATACCAAAGTTAAAAAAAAAAAAAAGGTTCCATTTCTTTGAAAAAGATGGATGGTACTTTGATAGGAATTGCATTAAATATGTAGATTGCTTTAGGTAGCATAGACATTTTCATAATATTTATTCTTCCAATCCAGGAGCATGGAACATTTTTCCATTTCTTTGTGTCTTCCTCAATTTCTTTCATGAGTACTTTATAGTTTTCTGAGTATAGATTCTGTGCCTCTTTGGTTAGGTTTATTCCTAGGTATCTTATGGTTTGGGGTGCAATTGTAAATGGGATTGACTCCTTAATTTCTCTTTCTTCTGTCTTGTTGTTGGTGTAGAGAAATGCAACTGATTTCTGTGCATTGACCTTATATCCTGACACTTTACTGAATTCCTGTACAAGTTCTAGCAGTTTTGGAGTGGAGTCTTTTGGGTTTTCCACATAGAGTATCATATCATCTGCGAAGAGTGATAATTTGACTTCTTCTTTGCCGATTTGGATGCCTTTAATTTCCTTTTGTTGTCTGATTGCTGAGGCTAGGACTTCTAGTACTATGTTGAATAGCAGTGGTGATAATGGACATCCCTGCCGTGTTCCTGACCTTAGCGGAAAAGCTTTCAGTTTTTCTCCATTGAGAATGATATTTGCGGTGGGTTTTTCATAGATGGCTTTGATGATATTGAGGTATGTGCCCTCTATCCCTACACTATGTCCATCAACAGATGAATGGATCAAGAAGATGTGGTATATATACACAATGGAATACTATGCAGCCATCAAAAGAAACGAAATCTTGCCATTTGCAACAACATGGATGGAACTAGAGCATATCATGCTTAGCGAAATAAGTCAAACGGAGAAAGACAGCTATCATATGATCTCCCTTATATGAGGAAGTAGTGATGCAACATGGGGGCTTAAGTGGGTAGGAGAAGAATCCATGAAACAAGATGGGATAGGGAGGGAGACAAACCATAAGTGACTCTTAATCTCACGAAACAAACTGTGGGTTGCTGGGGGGAGGGGGGTTGGGAGAAGGAGGGTAGGGTTATGGACATTGGGGAGAGTATGTGCTTTTGGGTAAATTGGAAGGGGTGGTGAACCATGAGAGACTATGGACTCTGAAAAACAATCTGAGGGGTTTGAAATGGCATAGGGGTGGGAGGTTGGGGTTCCAGGTGGTGGGTATTAAGAGGGCACGGCTTGCATGGAGCACTGGGTGTGGTGAAAATATAATGAATACTGTTTTTCTGAAAATAAATAAATTGGGAAAAAAAAAAAAAGGTAATCAGACCTTGGGAAGGAAAAAAAGATAGTAGGTCCGGAGCTTCTCAGGAACAGAAACAAATCACTCAGAATCCAAAATCCAAGGCTGTAGACTCTGGGTGTGGTTTTTAGTGCTGGCCATCAGCTAACACAACTCCTTTATTAAAAAAATAGAAAACATATATACATATATATACATATATATGTATATATATACTTTTTCCACTATGAAATGAATATTTGTTTTTCTGCTACTCAGTTGAAAATATTCTGAGCAGCTTTGCTAGAAGCCGTTGTCCAGTGTTGGCAAGTACTTTGCATTAAGCTGCTAGAAACCATGAGAATAGAAGTACAAAGAGTCCAAGAAAGGTACCAAACACAGAGCTTCCATTATCATTTCCCTATGCACTCATGGATGCCTTTCTCTCCTGTTAGGAGGTGTGATAAAGCACAGAATATTGTCGAACAGGGAAGTTCACTCAACTCCTAATCCCCAGAGTTTTTACTGGGGCTTGATCACATTCTGCCTATCTTTAGCCCTTTCAGAGGTTGGCTAATATATTTTAGTCTCCAGTCTCTCTGGAGAAATAACTGATACTGCACAAATCAAAACTGCCATTATATATCATGTTGTCAGATAGTCTAGTGGCCAAAGCTCCCATGCAAACAAAGATATTCCTAACAGATGTGATATTCCAAGGGCCTAGGCATCATCACCAGGTATTGGAGGGCAAAAACCAGAGTTTAATTCTTCACTACACAAATGCAAAAGGAATAAACTCGTACATGTTACAACTTGATTGTATCTCAAAAGATTTTTATTGAGTGAGAATAACCAAAGAAAGAAGAGTAGGTACTGTATGATGTCATTTATATGAAGTTCAAAACTTCACTAATCTAATCTATTGTGTTAGAGCTCAGAAGAGTGTTAATTGATGGAACTTGAGCTTGGCTGAAAAGCACATGAACACTTTCTGGGTGATGTAAATTATCCAAACCTTAGTAGGGAGAGTTGTTATGCATATATAGTTATGTACCTTAAATTACATAGGTATGGTCTGTATGGGATTTTTCCTCAGTGAGAAAATAAGCTGAATATATAATATTATTGCTAAGTCTGTATGGTATGACTGTGTTGAATATGAAAGAGCATATTTAAAAGGTCTGATTCCTAGAAACAATCCTAAGGAAATTTGTAAATTGGTCTGATGCTTCTGGGCCATATAAAATATGAAGTCATGAAAAATAGCAAAGGCTTGATCTCATTTATTTCAACCACTTTAATAAAGCAAGGTCTTTTTCCTTTCCTAGAAATTTAGTGAGGCAAAAGTAATAGTCCCATTTTTCAACCATTACACTCCAAAGCATTACTAAATTGGTTTATTAACATGACATATGCATACTGATTCTAAAAATTTCCCGCCAGGAGAAATTATTTCTTGTTCAACAAAATTCTAGTTCTTTTGTTAATATTAGAGAAACTCTGATCATTGTAAAGTGATAATACCAAAGATAATATTAATTATCCTCAAAATAACTTTTATACAATATAAAGCACACACATTAGTTTTATTTCATTTTATATGTTTAAAATATCTTATTATATGGTAATTTGCATATGTTTTATTTAAATTAGATCTGATCTGTAGAAAATTTCTCTTAATAAGCATCCTTTTTTATATTGCTAAGATTAATTTGGATATCATTTGCATAAATTTCTTTTGAGTCAGTAAGAATGAACTCAGAGATCCTGCAATGCTCCAAATTTAATAATTATAGCAATATCTTCCAGGACTTTTTTCACGAAAATGATCATCCTATCACCTGGTATACATATATTCATAAAAAATTATAAAGGCTTAATTTCTGAATTACTCCTATGTTAAATAGATTTTGATAAATATTTATTTTGGTAAATAGGAAAAATTGGTTTGCTAGAAGTTCATAAACATTGTAAATGAGAAGTTTGGGTGAGAATAAAGATTGTCACACATCACATAAAAAAGTGAGAGTGATAAGAATGTGGAGGTCCTGCAAAGTATTGTCAGGCTTTATAAAAAATTTCTCTGTTTATGATAACCTCCAAGCAAAACAACCAATACAGCAGAGTATGCATCAGAAGGAATAATATCTATTATATGAAATCATTCCACATTAATACTGGCTAAAACATGGAAAACAAGGTAGTAAAAGGGGCTGTTTAAAATAAACACATTGGTCATGCATGAGCCCTTACAAAAATTTCCTACCTCAAATTTATAATAATCAGGTTAAGCCTTTCTATGAGCTTTTATTTTCATACCTCAAATATATCTCAACTATGGGTAACTGCCAGCCTATGAATATTTATAGAACATTTCCTAGTTTCTCATGCAAGATAAACTCTGAAGAATTTCATGGACAGAGAGTTTGATTTTGCATGAGTCCCAGTTGCATATTTCCTAAAAGTGAAGAGATGTTAAATTGAAATCACAACACTGCTTGGGTCCAAAGTGAATTTGGATTATATGCCATCCAATAAAGCATTGATTGAGGTGTGGAAGTATGTTCTTATGTCATCATGTTCCTATGAAATACTTTACAATTTTTCTCTATGAATCATAAAAATATATATTTTTTCTAATCTGATGACGTTTTTATTAGTAAAAATTTGAGGGATTGGAGAAGAGGATCATAATCATGAGCCACTGAAGTGTGGTTCCAGTAGAGGTTCTCCCCACCCACTAAGATACATATAGAAACAATATTGGATTTCATGTAGGCAGATGTTTAGGCTTTTTTTTTTTAAGATTTTATTTATTTATTTGACAGAGATCACAAGTAGGCAGAGAGGCAGGCAGAGAGAGAGGAGGAAGCAGGCTCCCTTCTGAGCAGAGAACCTGATGCGGGGCTCAATCCCAGGACCCTGAGATCATGACCTAAGCCGAAGGCAGAGGCTTAACCCACTGAGCCACCCAGGTGCCCCATGTTTAGGCTTTTAATAATATTTTATCCTAAGTTTAGAACTGGGATTCTGTATATACAATAAGCCCTATTTTTGTACATGAAATCTTACATTTTTAATGTTTTTATCTTGTTTTAAAATTGAAGTGAAGGGGCGCCTGGGTGGCTCAGTGGGTTAAAGCCTCTGCCTTCAGCTCAGGTCATGATCCCAGGGTCCTGGGATCGAGCCCCGCATCCGGCTCTCTTGCTCAGCGGGGGGCCTGCTTCTACCTCTCTCTCTGCCTGCTTCTGTGCCTACTTGTGATCTCTGTCTGTCAAATAAATAAATAAAATCTTTTAAAATAAATAAATAAATAAAATACTAAAATTGAAGTGAAAATTTTTTAAAGATTTTATTTATTTACTTGACACAGAGAGAGATCACAAGTAGGCAGAGGGGCAGGCAGAGAGGGGGAAGCAGGCTCCCCGCTGAGCAGAGAACCCTATTGTGGGGGGGGGGGTCCCTTGATCCCAGGACCCTGAGATCATGACCCCAGCCGAAGGCAGAGGCTTACCCACTGAGCCACCCAGACACTCCAGATGTGAATTTCTAAGCGACTTTTCTAACTTAAAATTAATGAAAAGAGGGGACGCCTGGGTGGCTCATTAGTTATGCTTTTGCCTGTGGTGCAGGTCATGATCCTGGCATCAGGGGATGGAACCCTGCATTGGGCTCTCTGCTCAGCAGGAAGTCTGGTTCTGCCTCTGCCCCTCCCCCCTGCTCATGCTCTCTCTCTCTCTTTTTTAAATAAACACAATCTTCTTCTTTTTTTTTTTTTTTAAGTGATGAAAGCATACAGCAAAATATATCACTTCTGATATCTGATATCTTAGCAATAATTTTAAATAGAATAGCTAAATATATTTTGAGTGATGATACAACAAAAACATGACGGTAGAGACTGGCATTAGGAAAGAGCATGAATAGTTCACCTCTGGTATCAGGCAAAGTGGGAGGGTAGAGATGAGTTTGGTAGTCTGCTGAAATTTAACTTTGATTGGTACTTTTTCCTCCACTAAGTAGGTGGAATATCGTAAAGTGAGCCTTTGTTTTGAGAAGCAGTGATAGGAGGTTTGAGTGAAGAGGAAAAGAAATTAAATAGTCCCATCTGATATGGGGAGTGAGAACATATGATTGCTGGACATCATTAAGGATCCACTTGAGCTTTGTTGGTTGCCATGACTTTAAAGAGAAATTAGTCCAGATTAGACCTGTCAAAGCCATTGCGTTTTGCCAGCTAGTGCAGACCTAAAGGAGGTTGATAGAATCAGGGCATAATATCAACAGAATAACTGGAGGAGAAATACAAGCAGGAAAAGGTACATGCAAAACACTGCAGAAGCTGACTGTGGAATATATTTAGGTGAGATCTGGAGAAAGCAAAAAACAATGAGAAAAAGTAAAAATAATCACATCATCCATGTGCATGCTATATAATAAATAGGTATGCTATATTGTCCTATAAATTGTGATAAAGAAGTGAGTTGTGGAAACAGCTCTAAGAAACAGTTGGCTTGGATTGAGATATCCGTTTAGGACCTACTGTCTCCTGTAGAGGTGGTGATAATTATACTTTTAATGAAAAAATGTAAATCCGAGGTTAGGCTTATTTCCCGAGTAGGCAACGGGGTCCCAGTTTTATATTAGTAGAAATGTGCTAGGTAATAATTTTTAGTATGGAGTCATTGAATAAATTCATTCAGTGGAATGAATCATTGAGTAAATCTACCTTACATTTTCTGCTATGACTAGAGAATTCAGCTAATCACTAAGATGAGCTTTGTTTACTTTTCAATGGAAAGGTCTTAACACCTCACTAAATATTTTGTCTGCGGCATAGAGGACTTTATATATCACCATGCCCTTCAAGCTAACACTTCCTAATTCATTCTAATGAAAAGTGAACTAAAGAGGATTGAAGAGAGATTTAGAATCAGTCTCAACTATTTTTCAGCATGGAACCATTTCCTATCAAGTATCTAGTTTGTGTTTTATTTGTGTATTTTTTATTAAGTGCCTACTAATTTCAAAACACTTGCCTAGGACCAGTTATCCTCTAGTACCATGCTCAAACATAAGGTCCCGTGTGTCATGCCTTGTATGTAGGTTACTGGAAATTCTGAGATTCTGTTAGTAATATGGGTAGCTGCCTCCAAATGAGTTTAAATTAACTAATTACTTGTCTTATGATAAAATAAATTTAAAACTCTAAGTTGTATTTTTGTCAAATGCATCAGAGATCTTATTTTCCCCCAGTCTTATGGAGGTATGATTGACAAATAAAACTGTATATATTTAAGGTGTAAAACATGATGATTTGATATACGTATACATGGTGAAATGATTACCACAGTCAGGTTAATTAACCATCCATCACCTTACCTCATTACTGTTTTATATATGTGTGGTAAGAACACTTATAATCTACTTTCTTAACAAATTTGAAATGTACAGTGTAGTTTTAATAAATTATAGTCACCATGCTGTACATCAGATTCCCAGAACTATATTTACCTTATAATGGAAAGTTTGTATTCTTTATCCAGTAGCTCTCCATCCCCCTATCTTATATCCCCTAATAATCACTTCTGCACTCTGTTTGTTTTTATGTGTATAACTTTTTGGATTCCGTGTGTAAGTGATAGATACCATACAGTATTTTGTCTTTTTCTGCCAACTATGAACTCTGCCATAAATGAACTAAGTGTAAGGCAGAACTTTTAGATATCATCTGTTGTCTAGTGGATCTTACTGTGAAAGAATACTTGTAGTTTTGTTTTCAAAAAATATATGGTGGACTTCAGTACTAATTAAAATACTTAAGAGAAATATAGTTAACCCTTGGACAACATAGGTTTGAACTGCACAGACACATTTATATGTGGCTTTTCATATAGTACAGTAATATAAATGTATTTTCTCTTCTTTATGATTTTTTCTCATGATTTTCTTTCTTTTTCATTTTTTTATTGTGCTGTTAGTCACCATAATATACATTGTTAGTTTTTGATGCAGTGTCCCAAGATTCATTGTTTATGTACAACACTCAGTGCTCCATCGACATTTTCTTTAGCTTACTTTACTGTAAGAATACATTATATAGAACATATAACATACAAAATGTGTGTTAATTAACTGTTCATGTTATTGGTAATACTTCTAGTCCACAGTAGGCTATTGCTAGTTAAGTCTAGGGAGTTAAAAGTTATGTGTGAATATTTTTTTTTTTTTTTTTACTGTGTGGGGACTGGTACTCCTAACCCTTGAGTTTAAGGCTCTATTGTGTATCATTCCATAGTCCATGTGATCAACCATCATTAAATGACTTTTGTCCAGGTGTTCAATGAATCTTAATCTGGGAAAAAGAGTTCAGGATTTTTCTCATAGATTTAGATAATCTGCCAGTGTTTGAATTTTTATATTAAGTTCACCCTTACCTCACTCTGTTCTATTATGTTATATACATATATATATACTTTATTATAATAATTATTATTATTAATAGTAGTAGTAGTAGTAGTAGTAATATATAATAATACATAGAGTGTACATTCCCAAGTCTTGTAGCTTGTTACTTCCCAGCTATTTGGATAGTAGGTGGCAGCAGCTGGAGATCGGCATGTCTCTCCATCTCCATGCCTCAGCCATCATCTCTGGAAAAAGATTACATTTCCAGCATGGCTCCAGCACCATAGACAGTACACCCATCACATCCAGCTGCTGTTTATGATACTAACTGCTATACTTATGTAACATTTTCTCAGTTCCTTGTCCTTCCAGCCTAAGAGTTAATAGCTTTCTGTCCTCGAAGTCTGTATTTTTCTTTCCTTACCTTTCCTTCCCTTTTCTTTTCTTTTCTTTTCTTTCTTTACAGTGTTCCAAAATTCATTGTTTATGCACCACACCCAGTGCTCCATGGAATACATGCCCTCCTTAATACCCACTACCATTCTGTATTTCTTTTACTATCTCTAGTTAGGTTCTCAGATTTTCTGCCAACTGTAACCAATTCACTGTAATAACGTCCCTCCCCTATATTTTTTAAAAAATATTTTATTTATTTATTTGACAGAGAGCAGAGAGCAGGGCAGGGGGTGGGGAGAATAGAGGGACAGAGGGAGAAACAGACTCCCCGCTTAGCAGGGAGACTGATGTGGGGCTCAATCCCAGGCCCCAAGTTCATAACCTGAGCTGAAGGCAGACTTTTTACCAACTGAGCCACCCAGGAGCCCCTGTGTCCCTTCCCTTTAAATGCTGGTTTCTGTTTTTCTTGCTTGACCCTGAAAGGTAAAAACTTATAGGTTTCACTGATTCTTATAGACCAAAATAAACTGATAAACATTCATTTATTCATTTAATAAATATTTATTAAGTTCCTCTTTGTGGTTAGGTACCACATAGGGTTTTGGTAATATATCTGTGAACAAAAAGTAGGCACAGTCTCTGTCCTTATGAAACTCAGTCTAATAAGTCAACAGAACTCTAAGAGGTAGTACAGAAATTATTGATGTTGGACTGACTGTGAATGAGGTTTGGGGTGGGGAGGAGATAGCTCTTGCATATATGGATAGATATTTATGCAGCTGCTCAGAAAGTAATGTTGCATGAAGATCAGGTTTTGTGGGGAAAGGTATTAAGAGTTGTTTTGTTTTGTTTTGAAATGTTGAATTTTAGGTGTCTTTGAACTATCAGAACTACCAAAGGGAGGTGCAAAATAATCAACTGGAATTGTCAAGGCAAAAGATAAGTTGCCCTTTGCAAGTGACTGAAGTTAGAAGTCCTGAAAATGAGCCTGCCTAAGGAAAGAGTATATACAGAGAAGTAAAGATAGATTTCTAGAGATGTATAAATTGGTAGACTTAAAAAGAGTCCAGACTGAGAAATGAAAAATCAGTTTTCTCCAGAAATCCCTTTAAATACTCACACGATTATATTTCTACTGTTTTAAAATGGGTTTTTCCTCAAAATCTAAGAACAAAGCAAGCTTAAAATTGCATCATATGAAGTAATATTTTTAAACATATATTATAGTTTTCCTTTACGTGTAGTTATGAAACAAATGCATTACTGTTACTTTCCAGATGCTGGGCCGTGAGTGATACCTAAAATTTTAAAAGATAATTTTCCCACCCAATGTTAGCTATAGATCAAAACACATGGGGAATGGCATGGAAAAAATTTTTGACAGATTCTTTTTTTTTTTTTTTTACTTACCCACATATTTGTTCAGATATCTTCAATTCCAAAATCTTAGTATAATCTGTGTTTATATACAGGAGCATACTTTCACTGACAAATGAAAAATTCCTACTAATTTATTATAGCAAAACTGTGTGCTTCTGCAAACATTCACTTAAAGCCCAGTTTAAAGCCCTACTTAAGAAATAGTTTTAGGGGACGCCTGGGTGGCTCAGTTGGTTGGACGACTGCCTTCGGCTCAGGGCGTGATCCTGGAGTCCCGGGATCGAGTTCTGGGATCGAGTCCCGTATTGGGCTCCCAGCTCCATGGGGAGTCTGCTTCGCTCTCTGACCTTCTCCTCACTCGTGCTCTCTCTCACTGTCTCTCTCTCTCTCAAATAAATAAATAAAATCTTTAAAAAAAAAAAAAAAGAAATAGTTTTAGGCTACTTTCCCCCAGCTTTACTGAGGTATAACTGACAAAAATTGTATATAGTTAAGTTGTACAAATTGATGTTGTACTCAGGCAGTAAACTCTATAGTTCCAATGCAATGAGACAGGTAGGCAATTTTAGTGGAATCTTCATAAATAATAAGACAAAAACTACTTAGTTCTGTTAAAAATGAAACTAAATTTAATGATATATCATAAGTAAAATCAATTTTGTATAGATTAGCAACAACCAAAGAAAGCCAACGCAGGTTTTATAGAAATAGAAGCTAGAACAATGTGTTGTGTTGTCTTGTTTTGTTTTTTTTCTTTAAAACTAATTGGCCAAAAGCTAACAAAATGTCAGTCTCTACCCTTGACCAGGCTGACTGCATCATTAGCAAAAAAGTTTCACTTACTTATGGATTTTCTTTTCTTTTCTTCTTTTCTTTCTTTCTTTTTTACTTATGGATTTTCTAAGAAATATTTTTAGTTCTTTTGTGGAGTGTACTTGATATTTTTGTGTAATGGCTGCTAGTGACCTAACAATGACATCTTCACCTTTGTTAAGACAGAACTACATCATTTCCCTCTTTATGATTTACATTTTCTTTAAATGTTCATTATATACTTAAGATATTATCATCTTAGGGAAATATATATATAATAATGTATCGTATATAAATACATAAAATTTGGCACCTGGGTGGCTCAGTCGGTTAAGTGTCTGCCTTCAGCTCAGGTCATCATCTCAGAGTCCTGGGATCAAAACCCAGATCAGGCTCCTTGCTCAGCAGAGAATCTGTTTCTACCTGTGTGCTTTCTCTCTTTAATAAATAAATAAAATCTTTTAAAAATACATATATACATAAAATTGTATGTATATAATTGGATATAATTATATATTTTTTATGTATTTTTATATATTTATGTATTGACGTAAGTGTTTTGAAGAAATTCAGTAGCATAATTTTAGACTTGTTTAAAAGACGGAATCCATCATTAAAAAACCCACAGTTAATAGGTAAATGCTATTGCAGCTCCTCTACTTAAAAGTCTTTTTTTTTTAAGATTTTATTTATTGATTTGACAGAGATCACAAGTAAGCAGAGAGGCAGGCAGAGAGAGAAGGGGAAGCAGTCTCCCTGCTGAGCAGAGAGCCAGCTGTGGGGCTTGATCCCAGGACCCTGGAATCATAACCTAAGCCAAAGGCATAGACTTAACCCACTGAGCCACCCACGTGCCCCCAAAAAGTCTTTAAGAGAATTATAAAACACAGATCTGACATTGAAAAATCATTTTAATTAATATAAATGGTAAGAATTTTGAAAACTTATGTTGGATCTAGTAAAATGAGGGAAATATGATTTCAATAAGGAGAACCCTTACACTATATACTATATGTTCTTGGTGAGGTAATAGATTTAAAGCACAACTAGGAATTCAGTTAGATATGCCTATAAAAATGTGAAATTGACTCATACCACATGTTATTTTTATTCACTTAAAAGTCATTGGAAAAGAATATGTGAAATTGTTATAAGACTACTTACCAGACTATATGGATCAATTTGAATTCTCTCACTTGGAGATGTTATAAGGAACTAAATGTTTTAATGGTTCATAAAGGTGCTAAATCTATGTCAGGCTGTATACCTATATATCTATTATCTATCTATCATCTTTCTATCCATCTATCTAATCTATCATCTCTCTAATCATCTCCCTGCCTTCCTGAGAATCTCACTGTTGCTATTTTCATACTAACTTGTTTTCTTTTTTCCTCCCTCCTTCAAGCATATTTCTGTTTGTAGCCATTTTTGTTATTGTGTGCTCAGGAATATTTTGTTCTGTTGGGTTTATTATGATTTGAGTTCGTAGAGTTCTTTGTAGAGTTTTGTTTTTTTTTTTAATCAGTTTGGACAAAATCATGACCATTGTTTCTTCATATATTTCCTCTATATCATTTTATCCCTCTCTTATTTTCCAATACTTCAATTACACTTATATTTGACCTTGTCACAGTTTTCTACAAGCCTATTTTATTTCTTATTCTCTTTCCTTCTGGGACTCAGTTTGGGTAATTTCTATTGAACCACTTAAATTTTTGTCAATCCCATTATTTTTCTAAATTCATATATTTTATTTTCAACTCTAGAAGACCCACTTGATTCATTTTTAAATATTTCATATTTTTCTTTATTTTCTAAAATATTAACCATATTTCTGTTTTTTTTTTTTTTTAAGATTTTATTTATTTAAGAGAGGGAGAGATCACAAGTAGTCAGAGAAGCAGGCAGAGAGAGAGGAGGAAACAGGCTCCCCACTGAACAGAGAGCCCGATGCGGGGCTCGATCCCAGGACCCTGAGATCATGACCTGAGCCGAAGGCAGAGGCTTAACCCACTGAGCCACCCAGGCGCCCCCCATATTTCTGTTTAAAAATTTGTTTAATAAATTAAAGAAATCTATTATCTAACCCAATTTTTGGACTATTATTGACTATTTCTCTTCTAAATTTTTGGTCCTTTTAAAAATAATTATGGTACTATTTTTATTGAATGCTATAGAGGCCTTTTATAGCAAAATTTTAGAGGACACAGATGAAATTATCTGCCTCTAGAAAGGTCTCTTTCAGAAAGAGGAATTTGAGTTGAACTCTAAATCAAATCAAAGCCTGAGCTGAGGGTGCAATTTCTTAAGGCTCTGTTACTTCCATTTATCACATTTTTTTTAAAAAGGTATGGGCTTAAAAAAAAAAAAAAAAAAAAAAAAAAAGTGTGGGCCTCTTTAGTTTTCACGTTAAGGCCTTTGTTTTATTTGTTTATTCATGTTGTTGTTAAACTGGAATCTTTTCCTCTGTTGGTCTGTTCCTTCTTACACCTTTCCCATCACAAGACTGTAGAAAATTCTGTTCTGCAATTTAGAGATTTTTCTTAGATTTTTTGCATTCTGCTGCATCTGTATCAGGATTTGTGAAATATCTCCATGGGGGACCACCCACGTGTGTTAGGTGTTTGAATTTTAGCCATATTGACCTGACCTTCGGCTCAGGTCATGTAGCCACACCTAACTGATGGAAATTCCCTGGTTTCTGTAACTCATAGCCACAGCTCTTGTCCCGGCCTCTTGCCCATCCCCAGAAGAATACTCTGGGGAAAAAACAACTGCACATCATAAGCTTTCCCATTTAGGTTTTTCTCTTTTCCAGAATCTTAGCCTGTCTGGTCTTCCTTGTTTCTGCAGGCCTCTGATGCTTTTAAGTAAATTATTTCTTTGTTTTATTTGGTTTTTGTAGTTAGTGTCTATGTAAATGTTGATCTGTTCCAAATTATTTCATTCTAGCCATAAGCAAAATGCTTCTAAAATTTAAGGTGTGTTTGAATACATAAATTATGTGAAGTTAGAATGTTGGATTTTGAATCTTGAACTTACCCATTACTGTATTTAATCTCATATCATTTCAATTCCTAATTGTGCAAACAAGAGAAAACAAATCTACCTACTGATAGGCTTGCTATGAGGATTAGTTAATGCACAGACAGTTCTTGAAATTGCAACTGCCTTAAGTGCTCTATTATATTAGCTATTAATATTCTTATTGCTTCCTTTACTTTTGTTGTTTACAGTAATAAAGTTAGCATATATCCATGACTTCTTTAGGGCAATAAAATTCAGAAGGCTAATTCAATTCTACAAACATTTATTAAACAAGTGCCATGTGCAAGGCCTAGCATAATTGCTATGCACCATGGTTTTCAAAGTGAAAGCAAATATTGTCTCAAGGAGTATATGCATTAGCAGTATACTTGGGTAAAGAACAGTTAAGTTCTATGGAAAAAGAAAAAACAAAGATAAGTTTGGAGGCAGAGCAGAGCAAACTTGCCCCTCCCAACCAGATGCTAAATTAACATATTGGCAGCTCAGAAAATAAGTACAAATAGTCCTACCTGCTTAAGTCACTTAAAGTACTCCCCCTAATAAGTTCCACTTGTGTAGAATGGAAGTTCTAATTACCAAAATGCTGCCCCTAAGCACAAACTAGGTTCCTGAAATATCTTTGGAACTGGCTCATTGACTACAGTGAATGTGCTGCTAAGAACCGATAGAGAAGCTGCCAGGGAAGAGCTTGGCTGTAAAGCAAATTACATTTTAAAAAAAGTTTCAGAAGTGTTTATTGAGTTCCAACCTGTTTAAAAGTTTCTTTCTTAATTGTCTTCATCTAAATGCAAGTGTCATTAAAATGCATGTGAATATTCAGCATTTTTAAAGCAGTAATTTTCCTGTCCTTTGATTAGTCTATCCTTACAGAATTTATATTCTGAATGAGATTGACTGCTGTCCATTTAAATTGGGTTGACTATATTTATACTAATATTTGTGATCAATTATATCATTTTCTTCTTATGATGAACCATAGACTTGAAGAATATTTTGATTGCTTTTAAGAAAGGAGAAGATAAGGACAAGAAGAAAAAGAAAATCTGAAATTTGTTGTACTTTTAAAATAATATTTTAACTAATTGAATTGAAAAACATTTACTCAGCACCTCCCTCTGTGCTAGCAATGTTAGAAAAGACTAACTAAATCAGTGTTAGTCTATGATTCTTTTTTACTATCAGCCCATTCTTTTTTTTTTTAAAGGTTTTTTGTTTATTTGTTTGTTTGTTTGTTTTATTTGACAGACAGAGATCAGAAGTAGGAAGAGAGGCAGGCAGAGAGAGAGAGGGAAGCAGGCTCCCTGCTGAGTATCAGCCCCATTCTTCTTACATACACATGTAAATCAAAGTGTTAACAATTTTAATGCTGTAAATGAATATATTAATATAGTTAGTATGTCCCAGATAATTTAACATAAAGCTTATTTTATATTAATATAATAGTAGATACTAAATTAGTAAACAGAACTACTTTTTTAATGAAATATTGCCTTGCCCATGACAACTGGTCTTTATTTCATGAAGTGTTTTTACTATTAATGAATGTTTTCTAAAAATCTTAGGAAGATTATTCTAAAATGTTTTATACAGTTTTAAGCAAACATTGGTATATATAACAATGAAAATATTTTTAAAACGAATAAATTGGAAAACTATTGTACCATCACAATTGTAACTATTGTAACATCACAATTGTAACAAGACCCAAAAGTCAGAATTGCAGCTAGGCACCATAGCTTTGATATGCAATAGTATGTGTAAATGTGCAGATTTTTGAGGATATGGCCTGGGACTTGTTGCATGACTCCAGCATCCTAGAACACACTCTTCCCACCCACCGCCCACTTTGAGATTATTGCAAAGATGAGAGAAGTGAATAAAGTAGGTTTTTGTGAGTAGGATCTCTTTGAGGAAAGGAGAGTTGTTAGTCCCTTTTCCATTCCACTGCATAGTAGCTGCCCGTCAAAGACAGTTAGGGTGGGACTTCTGTTAGTCTACTTAGAATACATAATAGGAGACCCATGTAGATTGAAGACATACATACTCTGCTGAAGATCTTGTTCCTGCTAAATAATTTCAAGAAGGCTAGAGATAGTCTGGAGAATTACTTTCAATTTGGAGCCTTTAGAGTGCTGCCTTGCTGGGATCAGTTGCGTTGAACTCCCAGAATTTATAATGTACAGGTATATAAGGCTATTTCTCATAGTCCCAAGTGACTCTGTGGGATGGTCTTGGATTCTTTAGGCTGCTCAGAAAGGTGAAGGCACTCTACCAGCAAAAACCTAGATATGAACTCCTAGAGCCTGAGAAAGGAACTGAAAATGAGTACTAGAACAAAATAAAAGCTTCTCAGGATTAACAGTTTCAGGATAGAGGGACTTAGTAGGATCTTCTGAGGATCACTGGAAAACATCCTATAAGAGAATGATCTTGAAATATGTGCTCTGCAGAATACAAACCTAGCTTAACATGTGACCAGTCTAAATAAGGCCATTGCTTTCCATTTAGAAAATTTAGAGAAGACACCAAACACATACGTCCTTTTCCTATAGCAAGTTTGTTGCCAAAACTGGTTCAAGCCACACTGGGAGAGACTATTGAGCTAGAAAGAAAGCTCAGCGTTTGAGCCAGTATTCCAGATTGAACATTTTTATTACCAATTGAAGACCCCGTTTGTAGTCTAAAAGAGCAAAATGAGCAAAAAATAAGAACATATTTATGGGTGGATGTTAAGTTCAAGAGTCAAATGATTAGCCAAATTTTTCCAATTTTCCCTAGAATATCAGCAACAGTGGTGGACTAGATTGCAGTCTTACTAAACACTTCTTTCAAAGTGCTTCATCTGTTGATGACACTGACAGCTACAGGCCGAGGGCCTCCTTATCACAGAGATTCTGGATGGGCAGTGATTGGAGTTTAAGCTGGTTAGTGGAGGCCATGTCCCAAAACAAAATGATGTGGTAAAGAGAGGCCAGTCAGTACCTTCCTAGGGCATCTGTTAGATGGTGGTGGGTGAAACATATTTATTCTCTTCCTGGATGTGAATGAGAATGAATCATTTCCAATGTTTGACAGTCATCTTGGAATCACAGGGAAAGAAAATACCCAGAGAACACCAAGTATATGTAGAGTTTACTTGTATGTGTACTTACAGGTTATAACATGCTTAGAATTATGACTTTAGAAGATAACAAAAAATTGTGATTTCACATTAAAGGTATTTATAAAGAGGCTTTCATAAATAATTGCCTTTTTTACATTATACTTTTTTAAAAATTTCAGTATAATTAACATATAACGTTATTCTAGTTTTAAGTGTACAGTATAATGATTCAAAACAATTTTATACATTACTCAGAATTCATTGTTATACATGTACTCTTAATTCATTTCACTTAATTCACTACCTACATGCCTCCCATCTAGTAACCATCTGTTTGTTCTCTATAGTGAAGTCTCTATTTTTTGGTCTCTTTTTTCTTTTTCCTTTGTTCATTTGTTTTGTTTCTTCAATTCCGCATATGAATGAAATCATATGTGGTTTGTCTTTCTCTGACTGACTTATTTTGATTAGCAGTATACTCTCTAGCTCCATCCATGTTGTTGCAAATAGCAAGATTTCATTCTTTCTTATGGCTGAATAATATTTCATTACACACACACACACACACACACACACACACACACCCAAAACATACAACTGAATTTATTCCTTTGAATTAGTGTTTAATTAATGTTTTTGTAGTCTTTGGGTAAATGCCCAGTCGTGTGTTGCTGGATATTAGAGTGGTTCTAATTTTAACTTTTGAAGGAACCTCCATACTATTTTCCATAGTGGCTGCCCCAACTTGCATTCCCCCCAACAGTGCACAGGGGTTCCTTTTTATTTACATCCTTGACAACACTTTTTTTCTTTTGTTTTTTATTTTAACCATTCTGACAGGTATGAAGTGATATTTCACTGTAGTTTTGCTTTGCATATCCCTGACAATGAGTGATGTGGAACATTTTTTCATGTGTCTCTTAGCCGTCTGTATGTCTTCTTTGAAAAAAATGATTATTTATGTCTTCTGCCCATTTTTAACTGGATTACTTTTTGAGCATTCAGTTTTATAAGTTCTTATATGTTTTGGATACAATCCTTTATCAAATATGTCATTTGCAAATATCATTTCCCATTCCATGGGTTACCATTTGGTTTTGTTGATTGTTTCCTTCTTTGTGCTTTTTATTTTGATATACTCCCAATAGTTTATTTTTGCTCTTATTTCCCTTGCCTTAGGAGACATATCTAGAAAGATATGGTCAATATCAGAGAAATTGCTGCCTGTGCTCTCTTCTGGAATTTTTATAGTTTCAGGGTTCACACTCAGGTCTTCGATCTTTTTTCAGTTTATTTTTGTGTATGTTGTAAAAAAGTGGTCTAGTTTCATGGTTTTGCATGTAGCTGTCCAATTTTCCCAACACCGTTTGTTGAGGAGACTGTCCTTTTCCCTTTCCCCACTGGATATTCTTTTCTGCTTTGTTGAAAATTAAGTGACCATATAGTTGTGGGTTTATTTTTAGGTTTTCTGTATGTCTCCTTTTGTGCCAGTACTGTGCTATTTTTATTACTGCAACTTTGTAGTTTAATTTGAAGTCGTTTAATTTGAATTAATTTGTAGTTTAATTTGAATTTTGATACCTCCAATTTGGTTTTTCTTTTTCAAGATTGCTTTGACTATTTGAGGTCTTTTATGGTTCCATACAAATTTTAGGATTCTTTGTGAAAAATACTGTCATATTTTGATGGGGAATGGATTAAGTGTGTAGATTGCTTTGGGTAGCAAAGATTTTTTTTAACAGTATTTGTTTTTCCAATCCATCAGCAGAGAATGTCTTTTCATTTCTTTGTGTCACCTCAACTTCTTGAATCAGTCTTTGACAGTGTTCAGAGTACAGGTCTTTCACTCGATGGTTAGGTTTATTCCTAGGTACTTTATTTTGGGTGTAATTGTAAGTGGGCTTGTTTTCTTAATTTCTCTTTCTGTTGCTTCATTATTAGTATATAGAAATGCAACAGATTTTTGTACATTGATTTTATATCCTGTGACAAGTCATTTATCAATTCTAGTACTTTTTTGGTGGAGTCTTTCAAGTTTTCTATATATAGTATCCTGTCATCTGCAAATTGTGAAAGTTTTACTTCTTTACCAATTTGGATGTCTTTTATTCCTTTCTCTTATCTACTTGCTATGTCTAGAACTTCCAGTACTATGTTGAATAGAAGTGGTAAGAGTGGATATCCTTGTCTTGTTCCTGATCTTAAGGGAAAAGCTCTCTGTTTTTCCTCATTGTGTATGGTGTTAGCTGTTGGTTTTTCATATATGGCATTTTTTTATGTTGAGGTATATTTTCTCTAAACCTATTTTGTTGAGGGTTCTTAATCATGAATAGATATTGTACTTTGTCAAATGAATATTCTGCATCTACTGAAATGATCATATGGTTCTTATCTTTTGTCTTATTGGTGTGGTGTGTCATGTTGATTTAATTTGTGAATATTGATCCACCCTTGCATCCCAGTAATAAATCCTATTTGATCATTGTGAATGATTTTTTCAGTATATTATTGGACTTGGTTTGCTGATACTTATTGAGGATTTTTGGATGTAAGTTCATCAGAGATACTGGCCTGTAGTTCTCCATTTCTTTGGTGACTTTATCTGGTTTGGGTGTTAAGGTAATTCAGTCCTTTCGGAAAGAATTTGGAAGTTTTCCTTCCCTTCTATTTTTTGGAATAATTTGAGAAGAGTAAGTATTAACTCTTCTTTAAGTATTTGATAGAATTCATCTGCGAAGCCATCTGGTCCTGGAGTTTTGTTTTTTTGGGAGGTTTTTATTTTTATTACTGATTCAATTTCCTTGTTGGTGATCTGTTCAATTTTTTCTATTTGTACCTGCTTCAGTTTGGTAGATTGTATGTTTCTAGGAATGTATCCATTTCTTCTAGGTTGCCCAATTTTTGGCATAGAAGTTTTCATAATATCCTATTCTAACCCTTTGATTTTCTGTGGTGCAGTTTTATTTCTCCCCTTTCATTTCTGATTTTGTTTATTCAACTCCTCTCTTTCTCTCTCTCTCTCTCCCTCTCTGTCTCTCTTACTCCTTCTTTTAATGAGTCTGAGTAGAGGTTTATTAATTTTGTTGATCTCTTCAGAGTCAGCTCATCATTTCATGGATTTGTTCTATTGTATTTTTAGTTTCTATATCAATTATTTCTGCTCTAATCTTTATTGTTTCCTTCCTTTGCTTGTTTTTGACTTTGTTTGTATTTTTATAATTCTTTTAGATGTAAGAGTAGGTTGTTTGAGATTTTACTTGCTTCTTGAGGTAAGCCTCTATTGCTATAAATTTCCCTCTTAGATCTGCTTTTGCTTCATCCCAAAGATTTTTGAACCATTCTGTTATCATTTTTATTTCTCTCCATGCAATTTTTTATTTTTCTTGATGACTTGGTTGAGCCATTTATTGTTTAGTAGCATGTTATTTAACCTCCACGTATTTGTTCTCTTTCCAAAATTGTTTCTAGTTCATTTCTAGTTTCATAGCATTGCAGTCAGAAAAGAGGCATGGCATGACTTCAGTCTTTTTGAATTTGTAGAGAATTATTTTGTGGCCTATTATGTGATCAATTCTAGAGAATGATCCATGTGCATTTGAAAAGAATATGCATTTTTCTGTTTTAGGATGTGATGTTCTGAATATATCTGTCAAATCCATCTGGTCCAGTGTGTCATTCAAAGCCACTGACTGTTGATTTTCTGTTTGGATGATCTGTCCATTGATGTAAGTGGGATGTTAAAGTCCCTTACTATTATTGTCTTACTATTAATAAGTTCTTTTGTTTGCTATTAACTGTTTTATGTATTTGGGTGCTCCCATGTTACATACATAAATATTTACACTTGTTAAGTATTCTTGTTGGATTGTCCCCTTTATTACTATATAGTGATCCTCTTTGTCTCTTTTTATTGTCTTTGTTTTAAAGGCTGTTTTGTCTGATATAAGCATTGGTGTCTTGACTTTTTTCTTTTTGTTAAGATTTTTATTTATTTGACAGAGACAGCACAAGCAGGGGAAGCAGTAAGCAGAAGGAGAAGCAGACTCCCTGCAGAGTAGGCAGCCTAATGCGGTGCTCGATCCCAGGATCCTGGGATCATGATCTGAGCCAAAGGCTCAGATTGGTTGAGCTACCGGGTACCTCACCCTAGCTTTCTTTTGACATCGTTTCCATGATAAATGTTTCTCCATACTCTCACTTTCATTCTGTACATATCTTTCGGTCAGTCATGAGTCTCTTGTGGGCAGCATATAGATGTATGTCCTTTTTTTTTTTTTTTTTAATCTACTCTCTCACCCAATATGTCTTTTAATTGAAGTCTTTTGTCCATTTAAAGTGAAAGTAATTATTAATAGTTGTCTATTTATTGTCATATTATTACTTGTTTTGTGGTTGTTTTTACAGATCTTCTTTGATCCTTTCCTGTCTTTCTTCTCTTACAGTTTGCTGGCTTTCCTTAGTAATGCGTGGATTGCTTTCTTTTTATTCTTTGCGTATGTACTGTTTTTTGATTTGTGGTTACCATTAGGTTTGTATAGAACATCTTCTGCTTATAGCAGTATATGTTAAGTTGATGTTCACTTAAGTTTGAACCTGTTTTTACTCATCCCCTTATTTTAGTTAGATGGCGCCACACTTTGTGTCCTTTTATTTTATGAGTCCTTAGACTGATTTTTACAGATATACTTATTTTTACTGTTTTTGTGCTTTCTCTACACTTCTTGCTATTATTTTGGTCTTTCTTTTCCACTCACTCTCCATTTAACAGTTCTTGTAGGGCTCCTTTAGATTTTGTTTGTATGGGAAATTTTTCATCCTTCTATTCTGAATGCTAGCCTTGCTGGATAGAGTATTCTTGATTATAGGGTTTTTGTTTATTTGTTTGTTTGTTTCCATTGTGCACTTTGAACATACTACAGTACTCTCCTTTTGTTTGAAAAGTTTCTGCTGAAAAATCCACTGATACAGCCTTACAAGTTTTTTCTTATATGTAACTGTCTTCTCTTAGTGCTTTCCCCCCAACCCTTGCTGCTTTTAAAATTCTTTATCATTATTTTTTATCATTTTAATTACTATATGTCTTGGTGTGTACCTCCATGGGTTGATTTTATTGTTAGATCTATGTGACTCCTGGATATGGATATCTATTTCCTTTCCCAGGCTCATGAAGTTTTCAGCTATTATTTCTTCAAATAAATTTTTTGCCTCCTCTTCTCTCTCTTCTCTTTCTGGGATGCCTATAATGCAAATATTATTATGCTTGATGGAGTTACTGAGCTCCCTAAGTCTATTCTAATTTTGCACAATTTTTTTTTCCTCTCACTTGCTTAGCTTGATTACTTTTCATTGTTGTCTTCCAGGTCACAGATTCATTCCGCTTCCTCTAGTCTTCTATTTATTCCACTTAGTATATTTTTAATTTCATTTATTGTGTTCTTCACCTCTGATTGGTTCTTTTTTTATCTCTTTGCTAAGGGTCTCACTGATGCCCTTCACTCTTCTCTCAAGTCCAGTGAGGATCTTTATGATTATTACTTTAAATTCTTTATCTGGTAATTACTTGTATCTTTTTCACTTAAGTATCTTGCCGTATTTTTGTCCTGTTTTTCTTTGGGACATATTCCTTCTTCTCCTCATTTTATAAAACTCTCTGTGCCTGTTTCTGTGTTAATACAGTCAGCTACATATCCTGCTCTTGAAATCAGTGGCCTTATGATGAAAAGGTTCTATAGTGCAGCACCACAACATAGTGCTTTAGGGATATATCCTAAGTGTGTTGTGTGTGCCTTGGTGTTGTGTTTTAGCTGCTTTTTCCTTCAGCAGTGGCTTCCTTTGCAATTACAGTGGCTTTCTTTGCATGTTGTGAACAGAACTTAGTCCATATCATGTTAATGGATCTCTCTAGTACCACATTGGGCTTCACTTGAGTCTAGTAGATGTTTGCCAGAAGTGCAATAGCCCCAAATTGTAGGGCACTTTCTTACTGCTGGGACAGTGGTTTGACCACTGTGTGTCATTATCTCCTTCTAACCCCAGCGCAGAAGTCACTTTGAAGTCATGCTGGCTTCTGTTGAGGCTAGTTGCACACTACTAGTCTTCTGGCCCCATTATGAATGGGCTCCAACCAAGAGTGTATTGGAGGAAATGTGCCTACACTGCTGGGGCAGGGATGCCTGGGGTGGGGCACACATTTTTAACAAGGTTGATCGTCTCTGGGGCTGCTACTCCCACCACAGGGACCAAGGCCCCACAAAGTACATGGCAGGAGATGTGACATTCATAATGTTTGCACAGGCCTTGTGGGAATGTGGACCCACAGCCCTGTCACCGAGGCAGGTGTGATTGGAAAGGGTGAATCCCAAAGCCCAGGAGGGTGGGACTTGGTATAAGCAAGTTAGGTGGAGAATACCTACATAAGGCGGGTTCCCTCAGGCCACCATGTGTTTATGGTAGGAGGTGGTGATGGTTGGGGGGTAGAATGGTGCCTGCCAGCTCCTTTGTTCCTAGGGAAGTCCCTCAGGAAAGCCTGCCCCTGCAGAATACACTCTGAGAGTAGTAAATAATTCTCCCTCCCATATGCTGCAGGTGTTTTTTAAACTGCTGCTTCTATGCTGTATCTTCCTGGGCTGTTTTTCATGCTGTCTTTTTAAAGCAGGAACTCAGCTTCCTGTTGCCCTCTATGTTCTCCCAAAGCAGAGCCCCTGAATTTTAAAATCTGAGTTTAAGTCCCACTGGTTGTAAGAGCTCAGAAAAGTTGGCCCCTCTTGTTTTCAAAGCCAAATGTTATAGCGATTCATTCTTACTGCTTCAATTCCCCAATGTGAGGGTCTGTTTTTCTCCTCTCTCCACACCTGTGGGTCTCTCCCTCCTGAGGACAGCCTAAGTTCCTTCAGCTCCCCACTGTGTCTCCTCCTTTATTAATCTCTTGCATGTGGCCTGTTCTCTACCTTTAGTTATGGCGTTCTGCCAGTTTCAGGTCATTTTACACTGATGTGAGTGTTACCTACTTATATCCCTGGGAGGAGGTGAGCTTAGGTCCTCCTGCTCTGCTATCTTCTCAGCCTCCTCAGATAATTGCTTCTTAAGATGGCAGAGTAACAGTGTGTTTGAGAGTCTAGGCACTGAAAAATTTTTTTTTAAAGAGTTATTTATTTATTTATTTGACAGAGAGAGATCACAAGTAGGCAGAGAGGCAGGCAGAGAGAGAGGAGGAAGCAGGCTCCCCGGTGAGCAGAGAGCCCGATGCGGGACTCGAGCCCAGGATCCTGAGATCATGACCTGAGCCAAAGGCAGCAGCTTAACCCACTGAGCCACCCAGGCGCCCCTAGGCACTGAAATTTTGTTCCTGAATTTTAACACCTGCTGTAACAGCTACTGTCTGCATATCCTTAGACAACTCATTTATTTATTCTAAGCTACTGTTTCCTTGTTCATAAAATGAGGGCAATTCTGTAAACAGAATTATGGGATTGTAAGGATTAAATGAAACACATATGCTAGGCTCTAATACCTGGAGCTTATGGATAAGTACTCACAAAATTTTTTGGTTTATATATTTCTTGAAAGAGGTTATTACATAATTCATTCATCTATATTTAAGTTTTTTTTAAATTAAATTAAAAATTTTAAATAGTAGTCTTGAAGATATAAATCATTTTGTTTGGATTTTATGATTTTTTAAATTGTACTATCAGTAAGAAATTAATAAACCCTACATTTAAGGAGTTATTTATAATCTCTAAACTTAATGTATCCATTGAGTTTGAATGAAATATAATTTCTCCATTTCCCCAAACTTTTATCTGTGGACTTTCACTAATTTAACTTCTGTAAAGCCCTAAATGTAAATTCTAAAGCCAGGTAAATTCTGTTATAGTAGTCTTCCAGATATGTACCAAAATACGTTATTTATTTTTACTTTTGTTATTGATTTGTTCTTATTATTTAAGATTGTTTCGTCTTCTTCAAACTTCATCAATTTACTCTAACACCCAAAGCCTTTATAATCCATTTATGTGTTAGGCTTGGAAATAAATTTAATCTTGAATTAATAATCCTTTATGATTCATTTAAGGATGGGAAGCTGTTGGAACTACGGGGGCAAATACTTTGGTATAACTGCTATTCAGAATCTATTTCATCCATTCTCATGCCAGCCTCGCTCGCTCTGTGTTTTTTCTTTTACACTTAAAAATGAAGCTGTACTCCTTTTTTGTTTGTTTGTTTGTTTGTTTTGTTTTGTTTTGTTTGTTTTTTTTGTTTTTTTTTCAATTTATTTATTTCAGAAAAATAGTATCCATTATTTTTTCACCACACCCAGTGCTCCATGCAAGCCGTGCCCTCTATAATACCCACCACCTGGTACCCCAACCTCTCACCTCCCCACCCCCGCCACTTCAAACCCCTCAGATTGTTTTCAGAGTCCATAGTCTCTCATGGTTCACCTCCCCTTCCAATTTACCCAAAAGCACATACCCTCCCCAATGTCCATAACCCTGCCCCCCTTCTCCCAACCCCCCTCCCCCCAGCAACCCACAGTTTGTTTCTTGAGATTAAGAGTCACTTATGGTTTGTCTCCCTCCCTATCCCATCTTGTTTCATGGATTCTTCTCCTACCCATTTAAGCCCCCATGTACTCCTTTTTTTATTAAAGAATTTTTTTTACTCTAAGCAAAGCCCCATCACAGAATAAATTAATTTTTAAGCCATTGTAAAAAATAGAGAGGAAGATTAGATTCATTTTAATTCTTAATAAAAGAAATATCTTAGTGATTTGGAATTGAAGACAGAAGAAATAACCAACCTCATTTTTTCTTTCATTGCTTTAAAGTACTTAATTTTCTTCTGAAATGTTATGAATCCAAGGAAAAACTAAACAAAATAAAACTTTGACTATAAGCAAACAAACAAATAAATAAAACTAGTTTCTGAGCCTAGAATATATCATGAGTTATTATGTAAATAGGGCAAACAAGAGTTCTCTACAGGAAACACTTGAAAGCTCTGCTGCAGTCCAGTTGGGAAGCTGCAGGGTAAACTCCATCATGCCGTCATATAGTCAGAAGTGAAAACTCACTTTATTTTCAAGAGTTGGTATTAACTCATCTGTTTTTATATGGCTTTATTTTTTAAAGTAGTTATGAATTAAATTAAATCCTATAAAATACATCACCATAAATTACATTGAAAATAAATAAATTGAAGTGTAATATTAAGCTCTGCAACACTGAATATTTCAAAAATTGAGATTAATCACAAAGATAGCATTGTATTTACATGTATTATTTATTCCCGATTTTTGTGTGTTTCTCATGTTAAGATATATTTTTCTCCCTGTCATTTTGGTTTTCTGTATCATCTCTAATAGAATATGCAAAAATATGCAATTTGATTTATCTGTGGATGTACTTCATGATGAATAATTTGAACTAACACGATATTTAGAAAACTTACTTAGGTACCCATTAAGACTTCCAGGGCTATAGTTTGAAAAATGAGTAAAACTTTCCAGGGAGAGAAACAGAGAAATTAAGGAGCCAAACAGTCTTAATCTTATGTTACTTCCTAAGATCTGCAAAGCTCCTCTTTTGCCAGTTGCATGAAACCTTCTAATAGCTTTTAATAGCTTCTGTAATTCTGTTCTGTCCTGTTGAGTGGAGAAATTTCCACACTTGTGTTCTCCATAAAGGCGGGCTCCATTTTTCTTAGTCTCACAAATATGATGTAATCTTTCTCTGCCCTTTACTACTCTGATTCCTGGTTCTGGAATAGACAGACTTTCTTTTCAGTGTATTCAAATTGTACCCTGCTGACCTCTAAAATTTTGGGGGATGCTGATCTTCCCCAGACAAGTCTGGGAGAAATTTGGAGACAGTATATAAAAAGCTGATTTATTTTTTTTAGGAACACTTGGACTCTAGATTTTTATTATCATGTCAGCCCAAATGTATCTCTCTCTCACTCTCTCCATTCATGTTTCCATTCATGTTGTATAATTTTTAAGATAAGAAATGGCTTATAATGTTTAGTACAATATCAAACATATAATAGACACATAATTGGTTAATTGGTATCTTTGCTTTTTTGAGAAGTCTGCTTTCACATAATAATTGTATTGCCCATTTGTTATTGAACTGTGTTTTTATTTCTCTAATACTGTGCTAATTTTAATAGAATATGTATGTGTGTGTGTGTTTTAAGGATTTTAGTTATAAAAAATATTACATTTAGGGTGACTATTTCTGGATCTTTTTTTTGGAATCATATGATTTCTTGCTCTTTCTGATTTTTCCTTTATCTACATACATTCAGTTGTTTATGGGTATAATAGGATATTTTCACATGTACTTACAGATAAGCTATGCCCAAATTTGGTGTTTTTCTAAATTTCAGGTTTTGCCTATGCTGTTAAAAATTTGCATTTCACCAGTACTGTTATTAATATTTGTCACTAAAATGGTTTTGAAATTTTAAATACCTACTTAAATTTTAACCTACACAAATAAAATTTTTGTTCTGTCCATTAAGTGAAAGAATAAAAACCCACTATGTTCCCCTTTAGTAATTTAAAATGGCTATTTAAACTGAGAAAAGAGCTACCTTAGCAACTTTAAGTATTCGTGTGTAAAGGAAAGTTAGTAAAGTACTCACAGGGAGTTATTTTTACCTGTAAAAGATTTAGATGAGAAGGTAGTACATTTTGTCATGTAAAAAATATTTTTTCACAGGTTATTGTATTACAATGCACTGTAACTTTTCTTTCCCTCCCTTTTGCTGTTTTTATACACAAAACCAAATCACTTAGAAACTTATATTAACCTGAAGTATTACTCATTCTAATGAATTGTATTTTTGAATTTAATAGAAAGAATTGAATGCTCAGGATAGATGACATTATTATTATCAGAACAATATATGCATATTTATATTTATACTTAATGTTCTTTTTGAAAATAAATCTTATAAATTTCTACTTTGTCCATATTGTACAGATACAAGGTATAGTCAGTAGTATTACATTTACACTGTTATTTTTGAATAATTGTTAATTACCTAAAAAAATCACATATATATATGAAATATAAAAATGTGACTTAAAGCTTAATAGTATAAATGATAAAGAATACGTTTTGGTGTTTTGATTTATTTTGTTATTTAAACACTCTCTGGAGTGCCTGGGTGGCTCAGTCATTAAGCATCCGCCTTCCACTTGGGTCATGATCCCAGGGTTCTGGGATCCAGCCCTACATAGGGCTCCCTGCTCAGTGGGAAACCTACTTCTCTCTGTCTCACTTTTCCTGCTTGTGTTCCCTCTCTCGCTGTGTGTGTGTCTCTCTCTCTGTCAAATAGAGAAATAAAATCTTTAAAAAAATAAAAAACACTCTAACACTATATCTATTCAGAATGTTACAATTTTCTTTAAGGGAGGAGAAATAAATCCTGAAATTTAGAATATCTACTCTGTAACAGGGAGGGATGTTGTATATTTCATCTTCCATGAGATCACAAGAGTACATACACTGAGATTGGTACAGTGATAGTAATAAGAACAGCAAAAAAGGCAAATAATATATTTGAGGCTTATAATTTTCCAGGTGCTGTTATAAAACATGTTGTACATGCATGTTATTTTTCTTCATTATTAGTCTAGGAGATAAATTTGATTAATATCTCTTTTTATATATTAAGTTCTTTCCTTTCCATTTTCTATTCTGTTCACGTTTGGAAAGAAAAGACTGTGCTTCGATCTGATAAAATTAGTCATTTTTCCTTCAACTCCCATTAAAGTTTCTTCAAATGCTCATTTTATGACAGATTTTTAAAAGCTAGAGCCTCCATTCAATTAAAAGCATTCTGTAGTCAATACTGAAAAATGTATCATTATATATGTGGTTTTTGGTGTCAGACTACTATGACTTATTCTAGCTCTATTGTGTGACCTTTGGAAAATTATTTAAATTTCCCAAGTCTCAGTTTACTTTACAATTAACTCAGTTTGGCTCATCTGTGTTCACAAGTTATTTAAAGATTTGATGGGTATGAAGTTCTTAAATATCTAGTGCAGAAATGCTTAATAAAAATTATCAGTCATCTTATACATCCCAAAGTTTTCTGATTGTAATAATAAGGTTTAATATATTTAGATTTTTTAATAGAATGTATTTCTTTTTTCCAGATGAAATATAAAAACATCAAAAAGAGTTACCTTAAATCAGGACAACAAGGCCATTTACATAAAACCATAAAATCTTTTTTTGTTTGCATAAGTGATGTAAAGTAATATGTAAAGGATATGGGATGATTTTAAGATTTTGCTTTAGTTTGGCCTTCCAAGACAGTATAGGGTAGTCACTGGGAGAGGGAATTTTAGTATTTGATAGTTCGGCAACTTAAATCCTACTTTGAAACTTAATAAAAGGCATCATGATACAGCGACTAACTGCAGTTACCCAAATGCTAGGATATCAGACTGCCTAGATATCAATTTCAGTTACCTGGGTCTAGGCAATATAATTAACCTCTTTACTTCAAAAGTTTAGTTTCTTCCTGGTTGTATATGGATATTAATATCAACCTCAATGTTAATTATGACATTTAAATGCATAATTAACATAAGGATTTAAAGCAATCTCTAGCACAAAATAAATGCTCAATATAAGGAAACATTGATTCTGAAGTTCAACCTTAGGGAATCTCCTAATTCTGTGCATTTCCTTGTTTCAGTGAGAGGATGCTATTAGCAGAGATATTCTTTCAAGCTGTGAAGAATATTTTACCCACATAGTGAAACTTAAGACAGCACTTCTCAAACCTTACTCTGTATGCATTATCTGTAGATCTTGTGCAGATGAAGATTCTGATTTTGTAATTCTGAAGTGGAGACCGAGATTCTGCATTTCTAATGGATGCCCACATGCTGCTGATGTGAAAGTCCGGGGGCATTTTAATGCATATTGAAGATTACCCGCCTATCATATTATACCTTCCCCGTCTATTAGAATGATGGAAATTTCACCATTTAAGGTTTATAACTGTTAAGCTGTTCCTTCATGTATCCAAACTTGAAATGAAAATACCATTGGAGAACTCTGAGAAGAAATTCTTATCTTTCTCTCTAGTTACCAGCTGGACATGAAGTAAAAGGTTGTATAGATGGGGTTGATTTTCAACATGTGTTCTTAACTTTTAAAGAACTATCCCTAGCAGGGGGTTACACTACAATCAGTTGTCCTTGGATAGCTTTAGAAGGAAAGGAAAACAGCAAAAGGAAGAAACAGAGAGAAAAAGAAGGTAGAAATAAATTAAACTTCAAAACTTTATCTGCTTTTCTGTTTTTTTCATGCAAAGTTAATTGGACAAACACTGTATTGACTCCTATTGCTGCTATTAAAACAATTTACCAAAAATAGAGTGGTTTAAAACAATATCTCACATTTTAGGAGATCAGAAGCCAAAAAAATCTCGACTGGTTTCTTGGGATCTTATGAGGCTAAATTCAAGTGTCAGCCAGGATTGCAGTTTTCATCTGGGTCTTGGAGCCCACCTTCAAGCCTACCAATGGTTGGCAGAATTCATTTCCTACTCATGGCTTTCCATGTGGTCCTCTTTACCTTCAGAAAAGTAGTGGGAAGTCAAGTTCTTCCCATGCCACGCTTTTAATCTCTCACTGTCTTCTGCTACTAGCCAGAGCAACATCTGTACTTTAAAGGATCAGTGTGATTAGATCCATTGGATTGTCCATAATCTCTCAATCTTATGGTCCGCTAGTTAGTAAATTTATTACATCTCTAAAGTTTCTTGCCAGGTAATATAATACATTTGTGGGAATCACGGGAGTAACACAAGTGGGCCAAAACCATGAGCTACCACAAGTTCTGTTTTGGATTTTGTTTTTGTTTTTCCTGAGAGGAAACATAAACATGCTAGAATGAAAAGCACTGATTTATATTCTGTTCCTGGCTTAATTACATGGTAATCCATTTATATGAGACAGATAAGTAATATAAGTATCCTTTCCTTTATTTGGGAAAAAGAGAATTGGTAAACAACA
This sequence comes from Neogale vison, assembly GCF_020171115.1. Taxonomy (NCBI): domain Eukaryota; kingdom Metazoa; phylum Chordata; class Mammalia; order Carnivora; family Mustelidae; genus Neogale; species Neogale vison. The sequence continues at coordinate 35,056,445 of NC_058102.1, read as the reverse complement.
AAAACTTGGTTTGATTTATTAATGTTGTATAAAATCAAATTTACGCAAAGGTTTACATTATTATTTCACATTCCTTCTAATACCCAGGACAGAATTTTGCAAACACTGTTCACTAAATAAATTATTGAATTGCTACATCTGAAGGCCATATAAAGACCAACAACATCGTAGATGACATTTGCTTGGAACTTTGTATCAGTCTTATAATTAAAAATTCATATGAGATCCGTTCTTTCCAGTAACTGCCCTTTACAAATTACAATGGTATTTCTTGGGACATTAAATATTTTTGTTTTTAACAAGTAGCTTTTGCGTAACACTCCAAACTAGAGCTCTTGACAGAGAACTCAGTAAACAAAAACTCCAGTTGGAAAACAAGTGTTAACAGACTTAGAATCTACTTGCACATTGTTGACTTTATTTAGGTCAGCTCATTGTGGTACAACAGCTATGACCAGAAAAGAATGGAGGAGTTGAGACAAAAGCCAAGCACCTTCTAAAATTTGAAAAAACAAACAAACAAACAAAAAACCCAACACAATAATAATAAGTAAAATTTAACTATAGTTTTGATTATAATACAAAGAATATTATGGCAACATAAATCATGTCTATAAAGAAAAAGATATGCCAAACCCAACAACAGAGCATAATTTTTAATTGTTTTTTGTATTCTGTTTTAGCCTTCCAACAATTCCATATACACTTTTCACAGTGGTCATCATAATATACATAAAATCTTATATTTACTTCTTCCTACCAAATGTTACATGGTAAACACTTTTCCATTTCTCTGCATTACCCTATTCTGAGAGTTGGCTGAGTAAGACTCTATCCATTTCATGAACTGTAAATTTCTTAACTACACTCCAACTGTTGGACACTTGCATGACTCTGTGTTTTAATAATATGAATAAAGCTGATTTTTTGACAGTCATTTTTTAAAATAATTAATTTCTAGAAATTAGATTATTTGGAAAAGGGATTAAGCATTGCAAAGAAATTAGTCAAATATTTGAGAAAAAAAATCCCTGATATATTTTTTCAGATTTATTGGATACATATCTTTTGTGGGTATATGTGGACTGTTTTGGCTGAAAAGATAAGGCCACCTACAGCAAAGATTTGTTTTAACACTCCATCTGTTTGGTATGTACTATGTAGATTGGAAGAAAGTTCTGATTCCAGTGAAACACAGTATTGGTAATACTGCTATCAGATTCTTCAATTTCTCTGTGAGTCACTGTCTCCGTATGCAGTATTGTGAGCTTTGCAAATATCTTCCAGAAATTGCTTCTCAAAAATGAATGAGGATTAATGAACACATTGCATTCATCACAAAAAGCACTCCTTAAATACCAAATAGAGGTTGGTATGTGGTCAATGTAGAGAGGCATCAGGCATGTGGACTGGGCTTGCTGTCTGTGTCTGATGAAAGCAAACATCACTGAATAAATGTTTGCTTGTGTGTGTGTGAGAGACTGCTTCAAAATCTCTTGAACAACAAAAAAAAAAAATCTCTTGTACAAATTTTAGTCACTCAAAAATCTTGATATTCATATGGTAGGTTTGGGCTAATTCTGACTTAATGATATAGTCTGTTTTTCAATTCTATTTTGTGAGTTGATTTTATTTTCCATTTATGTCTCATTCGTATTTTAACAACAAACAGTAACAAATTGGAAGAAAGAATGGGATATTTCATTGAACTTAAATGACCCGAACCTGTATTTTCATCAGTGTATTGAAGTTTTGGTGTTTTGTTTGTTTGTTTGTTTTGGGTTTTGGTTTTGATATAGATGTTTGGCTAGGGAAGATATTGAAGGAATAAACCAAGGCCAAACAGTAAGGACTATTCTTATGAGCTTTTTTATCCTTTTTGGTGACCTGGAAACGTAGAGACATTGACGGTTATAGTATGAGAATTACAGAATAAATGGGCATTTTAGATTTATGTCTAATAAATTAGAGGGAAAAAAAAACTATGAAGGTAGGTTTGAGGGGGAGGTTAAAAGACCATATATAATAAACATTCTTAAGCATCCAGGAGAGAGGAAGAAGTAATGTAGATGATGGCTCAAGAGCAGAAAACGAAGATTACAAAGGAGACACCACTTAATGACTTCACAATTCATTCCAGGAAGTTCTTTGATAGGAAGGTGATGGTGTAGCCAGAGAAGTACTGCCACTGTTTGCCTGTTTGTATCAGGAAGTTCTTGCAAACAAATTTATTTGAGTATTTTGCTTATCTGTGTAAACAGATCGCTCATTAAGATAACATTTTGCTCACCTGCACAAATATCCTGCTTCTCAGATACCAGTTTGCTTTCAAAATCTCCTCAAAACTCTTGGCATATTGAATTCACAGGTACTAAAATATTCTGTAATGAATTTTGCCCAATACCATCCAATTCCCCTCTTTGAAGAACCTGCCTAATACTACCGGAAGTTAGACTCTAGACTCTGTAAATACCTCTCCCTAACTTGCCTCTCCTGAGACACTGTTGAGATTCTTTCTGGGGTGTTCTCTTTTGCTTTCCTAAGTCAGATAAGCTTCATTTTGCCTGGTAAAAATAGTTTTCTGGTGATCTTTATGGGAGAGTTAACAGTCGGGGTACCTACTGATTTATTGGATGTTATGGGTGAAAGGAATGGAAGGGAGCAAGGTGGTATATATAAGTTTCAAGGAAAAGGAGAAGATAAATAGTTTTCTGCTTTGATAATGAATGAATATTTTTATTCCTAAGAAAGTTGGGGAAATCTGGAGTGCCTGGGTGGCTCAGTGGGGTAAAGCCTCTGCCTTCAGCTTAGGTCATGGTCCCAGGGTCCTGGGATCAAGCCCCGAGTCAGGTGCTCTGCTCGGCAGGGAGCCTACTTCCTCCTCTCTCTGCCTGCCTTTCTGCCTACTTATGGTCTTTATCTGTCAAATAAATAAAAATAAAATCTTAAAAAAAAAAAAAAAAAGAAAGAAAGTTGAAATCTGCTAAAGAACAATTTTGGGTTGAGCTATTGTGATGGCTAATTTTAGGTATTAATTTGAGTAGGGCAAACTACCCAGATGTATATTACCATTCTGTATATTACTATGAAGTAATATACCATTCTTTATATTACTATGAAGGCATTTTTAGATGAGAATAACATTTAAATCTGCAAACTTTGATTGAAACTGATTGTTCTCCATAATATTGGTGAAGACCTTAATAGAAAGCACACTCATGTCCCCTAATAAAAAGGCAGTGCTCCTAGCCAACTATGCTTTGACCTGAAATGAAATTTTCAGCTCCTTCCTGGGTCTTCAGCCTGCTAGCCAATACTATAGATTTTGGACTTGCCAAGACAATTGAATATATTTTTTCTTTACTGTGTACTATATTTTTTTATACACATGTATACATACTATTGGTTTTGTTCCCTGGAGAGCCCTAATGCTCTTATCAAATAATTCATTATAAAATTGATTATTTATGTATTGAATAGCTAATAAGACTTGCTTTTTATTTTGAGTGAGGTTCCAAGTACTCTGCCTATAATATGATACACTACCAATATGTTAGATTTACTACTAATGTTGAGACAGATTATGAGATTTTGTTAGTTTACTTGGCTTTTATTTCTATTCCATCTGAACTTTTCTTTAGATCAGTGTAAAGATCTATTTTTTTAAAGGAAAATGAATCTTGGTATCCTTATTTTTATTATGTTTAATAGAGGCATTAATTTTTATTATCCTTATTTTTTATAATTTTTATTATCCTTATTTTTTTATAATTTTTTATTATCCTTATTTTTTATTATCCTTATTTTTATTATGTTTAATAGAGGCATGAAACAATTTAAACATATAAATGATTTATATGTTTATATTGTTTAAATTGTTTAAATGTTTTATATATTTAAATTGTTTAAACATATGTTTAAATGTTTAAATTGTTCCATGAAACATGCTATGGACATCACTCATTTTATAATTTTGTCATCAGAAGTAATCAGTGAGGTAAGTACCATGGTTATGTCCCTTTTTCAGGTGAGAAAATTGGGAAGGGTTAACTTAAAATCTACCCAACTAGACGGTTAAACAAATAGGCTTGAACCCAGACTCTATGAGTCAGGGCTCATGTGCTTAACCTGAATGTCATACTTCCGGACCAAAAACAAAACAAAACAAAAAGAACACAAAAACCTATATGCATATTTCTAAGTAAAACATGGCAGAGTTGAAAGACGTGTCCATTATAATTAGAATTAAGTTTTCATCATCTTCCTGATATACTTTGTAAACTTGGGTTTCAATTAACCCTTCTGGTCCTTATTGGAAAAATTATAATTGGATTAAATGGGTACTATTTTTTGGGAGCCCTTGAATAGTTCTATGAAAATGTAGACACTAAAAGTAATCTTGTCTTAAAAAATAAATTAATTAATTAAATAAAGTAATTTTGTCTTAATATTTTTCATTTACTTCACTTTTTATATCTAGAAAATAAGTATTTAAAGTAGCAAACTGATAGAATACCATATAATTTTGAAGACATAATGTTTCTTTATAAAACATACATTGATAGACTATTTATAATAATTCAGTGAAGATACTACAGGTGAGTAGCAAGAGTTCAATTGCTATGCCATGTTTTGATCTATCTCATTAGTAGTCTCCACTTTATTTTTGTATTTTAAGAAATGATTTTCAAGTATCCATAATGCTTTGATTCAGAGAGCAGGAGGCTTAGAAATCCTTCCAAAGCTTGCACATATGGCAAACACAAGCTTTAATTTTAGTTTGTAAAATTTTTTTAGAATTATATATTTTATTTAAAACCATTTAGTGGTCCACATTAAGTTAGTATTTCTTCCTCTGTAACAACTCAGTTCCAACTTTCTAAGATTAAATCACATTTCATGATGTATCATTGACTTTTATTTACCATTTACTTTACATTTACTTTATAAGGGGCACCTGGGTGGCTCAGTGGGTTAAAGCCTCTGCCTTCAGCTCAGGTCATGGTCCCAGGGTCCTGGGATCAAGCCCCGCATCAGGCTCTCTGCTCAGCAGGGAGCTTGCTTCCTCCTCTCTCTCTGCCTGCCTCTCTGCCTACTTGTGATTTTTATCTGTCAAATAAATAAATAAAATCTTTAAAAATAAAAAAGCATTTACTTTGTAAGACTCTCATGATTGAAGAGGTTTGCATTTATAAATACATATATTAAAATATATCTGATTTTTTTCTATTTTGATAAAGAGATCAGCTTTTAAAAGGGAGATTAACGAATTTTATATTCATACCTTCTGAGTATGAGAAAAATATATCTTAGGTATGATTATATCAGTGAACATGCTGTGTGGAAAAAATAAAGAAAGAAATTGAAAACTATGCACTTGCTTATTGTGAATATGATATCTTTCCATGTAAACCCATAAACTAGAGCTGTGTGTAGTAGCAACCTTTTTTTTTTTTTTTTTTTGGTGATAGTGGTTGAGGTGCCTAGAAATAAATAGCCTTTGGGTGAAATCCCTTTTTCCTTCTAACCTTTCCCAAGTTCTTATTCTCTAGCTTTTTTTTTAGTATTGCACATTCTCTCTATGCATAACTTATTTACAACTTATCCGCTTTCAGATGTGTTTGGAGCTACATATAATAAAAATACCAGACACAATAATAATATAAAACCATAGGAAAACCTAAGCTAATTAAACTACTGAAATTTAGTACTAAGAGTGGAAAAGCAAGAATGTTGGGATGTGGGGGGCTAGAAAGGCAGCTTATCTAGTACCAATAATCAAAATAAGGAAGAATGGTATTTTGTCAAGAATTATGAAAATGTGAGCACCTGGGTGACTTAGTTGGTTAAAAAACTGCCTTTGGCTCAGGTCATGACCCCAGGGTCCTAGGATTGAGTCCCACACTGGGCTCCACCTGTTCCGCAGGGATCCTGCTTCTCCCTCTCCTTCTGCTGCTCCTACTGCCTGTGCTCTCCCTCTCTTTCTCTGTCCAAAAAAAAAAAAAAAAAAAAAAAGAATTATGAAAATGTGTGTTTTAAATTTAATTCTTAGCTCTCACCCTGAAAGAAATTGAGTTTATCTTTATTTACAGGTATGTAATATGAGCATATTCATAAAAATCCTTAGCTACCATTAGAGTAAGTACAATATACAGAAAACGATCATGAAAGACAAAGACACAGAATACAGTCACACACTAGTGCAATGTGAAATCCTGGATTGTTTCCTAAAACAGAGAAGGGATATCAATGTTAGAACTAGTAAAAGCCAAGTGAGGTTTGTAGTTAGTTAATGTTACTCTCAATTTTGATAAATTTGCAATGGCTATGTTAATGTTAGGTTTTGTTAATGAATGAAGGGTGTATAGACTATCTGAACCATCCTTGTAACTTTTCTGTAAATTGAAAACTTAAAAAACCTCAAAGCTAAAAAAAATTATCTAATTATTTCATAATGAACTAATTACTAGATATGTTAGTATTTGCTTATTAGTAGCACATTAAAATAGCAGATGAAAGTTATATTTTCTTTCTATATGATTGTGACCATGGGTTTTATTAAATAATTCTGAAGAGCGGCGCGCCTGGGTGGCTCAGTGGTTAAAGCCTCTGCCCTGATCTCAGGGTCCTGGGATCAAGCCCCGCATCCGGCTGTCTGCTCAGCAGGGAGCCCGCTTCCCCCTTTCTCTCTGCCTGCCTCTCTGCCTACTTGTGATCTCTGTCTGTCAAATAAATAAACAATAAAAAAATCTAAATAATTCTGAAGATACTAGCTCAATTGGAGCCCATTTAGTGATTCATCCATACACCTGGAAAGAAGCAAACACTAGGAATCATAAGGGGTTTAAAAAAATTCAAAAGAGGAGGAAGCAGTAAAGAAAACATTGCTGGCAAGAAGGAACGATGTCGCACAGGAACCTGAAATCAGAAGGAAGGAAGGAAGGGAAGGAAGGAAAAAAAGGCAATAAGGAAGGGAGGAGTGGAAGAAGGACGGAAGGGAAGACAGTGACTATAGTTCCAGGAATCGTTGTTTAGAAAATCCACAACCTATACATGTTGACTATGTTCCAAAGAAAATGTGTTGTGCTATGATTTACAGGTAGCTCTTAACTTTTAGAGAGTGATCTCAATTTGTTATCCATTTAGTATGAAAAGCAGGCTGAGAAAGTCAGCCCTTACTTCATATCAGATGTTAGCAATTTAAATGTCAGATTAATTAAAATTTTAAATGTATTAAGAAATACAAGCATAAGAGAAAATTTAGATCAGAAATGCATGATTACAGATTGATACACACATTTTTGAGTTAAGAAAATAATGAATAATGTTGTGAATAAAAATATTGATAGATGCAAATTCCTGAATTATAATACCATATATCTATCCACTTGGTATTTACAAAAATTAATGAAAACCTCAGAATTAGTAACAACATATTTTATAACCAAAAGATAAATATCTCTGTTGTATGAAGACATTTTTAAATGAAATACGTAATTAAATATCACAAGAGAAAAAAAGAGTCATGGCTTTGATTCACTGTGTCAATGAACTTGAAAATAAATAAATAAATTTCCCCTCCCATAAACATAGTCTCTTGTTGGATAATCAAATTAATGTACATACTGGAAGGGGAAATAATTGAATACTCACATAGCTAAGAGTAGTTTGTGTGTAATTCAGGTCGTTCTCACTCTCTTGGATGTATAGACATCCCTTGCTGACTAAAAATACTACTTTCAGAATAAACTAGTTAGTTTTATTTCTTTATTTCTTTAAGATTTTATTTATTCATTTGACAGAGAGCGAGCTGGGTAGGCAGAGGCAGAGGGAGAAGCAGACTCCCTGCTGAGTAGGGAGCTGGGTCCTGGGATCATGATCTGAGCCAAAGGCTGACACTTAACCGACTGAGCCACCCAAGTGCCCCAAGAATAAACTAGTTGTAAATGCCTTAGATTGTTCTAGCGTTCTGTTCTTGCTCCATTGATATTTCTCTTTATGTGCCTTCCACATGCTTTTTAAAATTTACTGGAATATGTAGAATATTTTACAATTTGTCTTAGTAATTCGCTTATTACTATGACTTGTTTACCAACTTGTTACTTTACTAGCTTGTTACTAACTTGTTTCATTTCTTTAGTCTTTAATGAATCCTAGTGTATATTTGAATTATCTGTTAATATTTTAATAACTGAAACTCAGTGTACTCTTCTCAAAATACTTTCAGATGTTTATATACTTACCAGTATAACAAAGTTGTTTTTCTTTCCATATATACTACACGTGCTTTTTGATTTTATTTATATATTTGACAGAGAGAAAGAGAGATCACAATTAGAAAGAGCAGCAGGCAGAGAGAGAAGGGGAAGTAAGCTCGTTGCTGAGCAGAGAGCCCGGTGTGGGGCTCCATCCCAGGACCCTGAGATCATGACCTGAGCCGAAGGCAGAGGCTTAACCCACTGAGTCACCCAGACACCTTACTACATGTGCTTTAAACTTATTTTCCTCTGGTAATTTCTGTGGTGTAATGTAGACATATTATTTTATTGAAATATATATATACTTATGCATGTCTATATGTGCATACATAATTCATATATTCAAAGTGTGCAGCTCAGCTTGCACAAAATGAATGCACTGAGGTAATCAGCACATAGATGAAGGAAGAGATTATTACCAGTAGCATAGTAATTCAGTTCATCATCCCTGTTGGTCACTTACCACTTACTTCAACTGACTAGTAGTGTCTAGAATTATAATAGGTTAACTTTGCTTATGTTCATATTCTTTTTTTAAACCTATTTAGTTGATACTTTAATATTTTTAATATTATATTTTTATCTTCTTTGCCTAATCATTACCTCTTAAAATCACTAGTATTATCTATTACTTAATGTTCTTTTCCCAGAATGGTTAGTGAGAATTCCCTTTGCGACCATGTGAAATATTAAGACTAGACTTACTGTCCTGTCATATGCAACTACGAAACTGTACAAAATATACAAAACAATTCAGGCATCACAAAACAGCACAAAACTATGATCCCTGAAAGAAGGAATAAAACATATAATGTCTCTAATCACCTGCCCTTCTGCCTAGGGACATTTTCTGGTGTAAGTATGAGTATTGACCCAGAATACAGTGTGATCTTTCTGAATTACAAATTCAAGTTCAGAGCAGCAGATGTGGCTAAAATTTTTAGGGGCAAAATACTAGACAGGAGGGAACTCTCCAGGTAAAGAGCTACAAACATCTATATGATAATTTCCCTTGAGTCTATTGCTGAATATCAAGCCGCAGATATATAGGGTGAAACTGCATGAGTCTGTGCAAGAAGGACTCCAAGTTGTAAGATAGACGATTCCCAGAGCTCACAAAGGATGGGAAAATGTTCATGAGTTTAAATGAGTCTGAGAAGAGACTTTTTTTTTTTTTTTTAAATAGCTGGACATTCAGAAGGAAGGTTGAAAAAAATGCAGAATGACAACAAAAAAAGATAAGATAAATAATAAACACATAGTGAGATGGTAAATTTAAAGCAATCGTATCCATAATTGCATTAAATACAAATGGCATACACATTCCAATTATAAAGCACTTTGTCATGGGAAGTCAGTTAAGTATCTCCGTTCAGCTCTGGTTATGATCCCAGGGTCCTGGGATTGAGTCCCACATTGGTCTGCTTGTTCAGCAGGGAGCCTGCTTCTCCCTCTGTCTGCCACTCCCCCTGCTTGTGGGCTCTTGCTCTCTTTCTCTCTCTGACAAAGAAATAAATAAAATCTTTAAATAAATAAAGAAAAGGCACTTTGTCGGATTAGATAAAACTGTAACTGTGTGCGTAGAGAGATTAAAAGTTAAAACATGGAAATAAATGTACCATGGAAATACTAATCACAATGTAGTTGAAATGTTCTATATTAAAAACTAAAAAGCAGATTGCAGGGGTGCCTGTGTGGCTTAGTGGGTTAAAGCCTCTGCCTTCAGCTCAGGTCATGATCCCAGGATCCTGAGATTGAATCCCACATCAGGCTGTCTGCTCAGCAGGGAGCCTGCCTCCTCCTCTCTCTGCCTGCCTCTCTGCCTACTTGTGATCTCTGTCTGTCAAATAAATAAATAAAATATTTTTTTAAAAAAAGCAGATTGCATAACAAGAAAGTATTATAACAGAGTAAGGAGAGAGATTTCATAGTAGAGAAGTGATCAATTCATTAAAAAGACATGGCAATCCAATATTTGTGTCCACTAATAACAGATCTTCAACAGATGGCACAAGCATGGACATAACTAGAAGGATAAATAGACCAATCTACAAATACAGTTAAAGACTTCAGCATTTCTCTCAGTAAATGTAGAATAAGTAGACAGAAAGGCAATGTAAATATAGAAACCTGAGCAATACTGTCAAATTCTGTTGCCTATGACCCAAAAGCCGCTATGGAAAGTCTCAGTTGGCAAGGAAGAACTTCTATGCCTGCACATTGACTGTGCTGGACCTACAGGGACACTGCCATCCCCAGGGTTTGTCTCTAAAGACTGAGTACATACCTCATCAGGCTTAGAAATTGATGCCATAGGAGAAATTTTTGGAATAAAGGAAGTCAGAGATGGGAAAGAATCAATAGATCTATTGTTTAGCTTTCTCCTTCCTAGTACCCCAGACTGCTTGATCTGCTGTCGTATTTTTTTTTTAAGATTTTGTTTATTTATTTGACAGACAGAGATCACAAGTAGGCAGAGAGGCAGGCAGAGAGGGAGAGAGGAGGAAGAAGGAGGAAGCAGCTCCCGGTGAGTATAGAGCCCGATGCGGGACTCGATTTCAGGACCCCGAGACCATGACCTGAGCCGAAGGCAGAGGCTTTAACCCACTGAGCCACCCAGGCACCCCTCTGCTGTAGTATTTCACAGACTGACTGATACCTTCCTTGTAAAACTGGCTAACTTAGTAATGCAGCCCTTTGTAATTGTTCTTCCTTATTTTGAAACTTATTTCTTTATTATCCTCCCTTTGTTCTCTAAGATTGCACGACCCCTCTCCATAAGTGTTACCATGTAAGTGTTCATCTTGGGCTCTCTGTTCTAGATTAACTGACCTAAGGAAACTGAAGAGGAAATTCTGAGTGCTTTTTTCCATCCCTTCTTCACAAGTGTAATATCAAAATATTAAAGTCTCACCTTGAACTTGCTCATGTTTGACACCTGAGAAATTCCCATCTGCTCCTCTCCTTCAGCTGTGTTGATGTGAATGGCAAATTATGTAGTTAAATCTCTTCATCGTTTTGCCACTTTTTGTCCAGCATAGCTACTCAATGAAATATCTACAAATCAGGAACCTTGAATGGGAAAGGCACTTTCCCCCGTTGTGTAGGTAAGAGTTCAACAAAATCTGGGCAGTCTGGTATTTGGGCTGCTCTCCTTGTCCTTATCATGCTAGAAGTTGTTCTTGGTTTTTAGTTCTTGAGTCTCCATAATGTACATTGTACCTGGATATCACTGTAAAACCTGGCCCCACTTGCCCAAGATGTAACCACATGTCTTATTTCTACATTTTTAAAAACCATTTCTTGTTTTCTTTTTTACTTTGTCACTCTTTGGCTTATGTCTTCTCATATCTCCTTTTTTTGAAACCATGAATTTAAGCCTAAAACCCAGAGGATATTATGTACAGCAGTCCCCCTTATCTGTGATTTCACTCTCTGTGGCTTCAGGTGGTCTGCCTTGGTCCCAAAGCAAATAACTCTCCTGCTGGATGAATTGTCAGAAGGTCAATAGTAGCAGTACTTCATCAGCATGCCTACATCATTAATCTCATTTCATCTCATTATGTGAGCATTTCATCTTTTCACATTATCAGAAGGGTCAATGCAGTACCATAAGATACTTCGAGAAAGAGAGATACCATGTTCATGTAACTTTTATTAAAGTATAATTATATAGTACAGTAGAATTGTTCTATTTTATTATTATTGATATCTTAGTGTGTCTAATTTATGAATTAAACTTCATCATAGATAGGCATGTGTAGGAAATAACATTGTAAATATAGGGTTTGGTGCTACCTGCAGTTTCAGGCATCCACTGAGGGTCTTGGAATATATCTCCCACCAATAAAGAAGGACTACTATACATTGAATTGCATGTGAATGATATTTCCTGGAGTATTCTAGAACTGAAGCCATGAATATAAAATTCGGCATTAAACATGAGTTATATCTATAAAAGAAAGAAAACTTACCCACATTACTTTTTAAAGCACAGGCATAATTTTACCTCCATGACCACCTATTAATATAACCTGTCACATACTAATTTTGTCATTTTTATCATAATATGTACAATCCATAAAGAATTGAATTTCATTTTCTGAGCCATACCTTGTATTCACTCTGCCTTAAAAGGACCTTTAGTTTTTGGGAGCATGACTGTATCATAGCTCTAGAAATTTTTGTATTAGAGTTTATGACACAGGATAATGAGAAAAACATAAAGACTATTTCAGGTATATTAAAACCATTCCAGCATGGTTGATGATACTATTTCAATCTGTTTGATTTATTTAAAGCTTGTAGTTCAGCCTTTTTCAAGACAATGTACCATTGCAATGTTCATTTATATATTATTAGCATTTAGTTAGTAGCAGTGAAGTAGATTTATGGCATAGAAAATACCTTAGCTGATGACAAATAATAGATAAAAGAGTTCAGATATATGCGGTTAAATCTTATGAAGTTTTTCTTTTGAAACCTTGGATTGATTTTAAGAAAATATGAAAAAGGAGATGAAGGGCTCTCGGTAACATAAAGGTTTTGGTTAACAAAAAAAAAGCTTTTTAAATTTTTCATTTCTTTTTAGTGAAGTCTGGCAGACTTGGTAATAAGTTCATTAAACCTGGACTTCTATAATTAAAGTAATATGTACTTTCTCACATATAAGTATTAATTTATTCATTTTAGCTTAGTTTTATATAATGAATAATTTAATTGATAGTTCTGATTTTTTTCTACTCTTTTAATGCCATAAAATCTTTTGAATGTAATCAACCCTGAGTTATAAGTAAGCTTGGTAGGTGAAGAGTGTGGCAAGAAAGCACAGAAGTAGGAGACAGGATAAAAATGTAATTAACTCAGTATACCCTACTTTCTTATATGATACGTAATGTTTTCATTACATTTCTTTAAAAAACATTATTTCATTATTTTGAGACAATTGCAGAGTCACAGGCAGTTGTAATAAATAATACAAAAAAAGATCCTATATGTCTTGTACACAATTTCCCCAATATTATCTTGCTCAACAATATCAAAACCAGGAAACTGACTGAAAATCAACCAAACTTACTCAGATATCACTGGTTTTATATGCACTAACTTATATGTAAGTGTATAATTTAGTTATACACATTTTATTCCACGTGTTGTTTCTTTTATCTGCCACCACAATCAAGCTAGAATAGTCCTATAGCAAGATCCCTTCACACTACCATTTTATAGACACTGACATCTCCCTCCCTGTTCCCACCTTCCAGTCTTTAGCAACCATTAAATATTTTCTTCTTCATATGATCTCTATAATTTTGTCATTTCTAGAATGCTATTTCAGTAGAATTATACAGTATATAACCTTTGGAGACTGCTCTTTTTCACTCACCATTACTCACTTGCAATGGACTCATCTAAGTTGTGTGTTTTATTCGTTTGTTCCTGTATATATCTGAGTAGAATTCCATGGTATGGATGTTATGGATGTACCATAATATTTTTAATCTTCCACTTGCTGAAGGACATTCAAGTTTTTTCCAGTTTTGAGCTATTGTGAAAAAGCTGCTCTGAACATTCACAGGTTCAAACAGGTTGTTTGAACATAAGTTGTCATTATCTGGGATAAATGTCCAAGGAGACAAATGCTGGGTCTTTGAATAAATGTGTATTGACTTTTATAAGAAACTGTCCTATTATTTTCTAGAGTACAAATTTACTTTCCCACTAGAAATGGACAAGTGATCCTTTTTTTCCACATTATTGCCAGCATTTGATGCCATTACCACATTTAAAGTTTAGACATTCATGTAGTAATATGTTACTGTGGTTAAGTTACAATTCCCTGAGGGGTAATAATGTTGAAAACTCTTTTGTGTGCTTATTTGTCATCCTTACATCCTCTTCAGTAAAATGCCACTTCATGACTTAAGCCTATTTTCTAATTGGATTACTTGATTTTTTAGTTGTTGAATTTGAGAGTGGGTTTATATATAATATATAATTTTCTTTGTCAGATATGGTTTGAAAATAACTTTTTTCTCAGTCTGTAGCTTGTTTTTTAATCCTCTTACCAGGGCTTTTTGCAAAGTATATGTTTTTAATATTTATAAGATTAAATTTGCCAACTTTTCTTGTTATGGATCATGTCTTTGGTGACAAGTCTAAGAACTCTTCTCCTAGCCCTAGGTCCTGAAAGATTTGCCATTTTATTTTTCGTAAAAGTTTTAAATTTTTATGTTTTACATTTAAGTCCATGATCCATATTTAGTTTATTTTTGTGTAATTTGTGATGGTTTGGTTTGGTTTTTGTTTTTTTTTTTTAAAGATTTTGTTTATTTATTTGACAAAGAGAGATCACAAGTAGATGGAGAGGCAGGCAGAGAGAGAGAGAGGGAAGCAGGCTCCCTGCTGAGCAGAGAGCCCGATGCGGGACTCGATCCCAGGACCCTGAGATCATGACCTGAGCCGAAGGCAGCAGCTTAACCCACTGAGCCACCCAGGCACCTGATGGTTTGTTTTCTTAAAGTTCTATAATTTTGGTTTATATTTTTACCTTATTTAATTTTAATCAAGTATTTTAAAATCTCCAGAAAGAAAGGATTTTAAAATTTTGTTATTAATTTTTAGATTTATTATATGGTAATTGGTGAATCCATTTATAATATTTTTACTTACATGTCTCAACTTTTTTGTGATAATGATATTTGGCCAATTTTATGATCGCTCCATGTACACAGCTGACAAATGGTATAATGTGGATAAAATGCCAAGGAGCTAGTCTTAAAACTCTGTGATCTTAATCATTATATTATGCTGCATATTCAAGAAACAAAGGATATACAGGTCAACTATTAAAAATAATGAGTTAGGGGTGCCTGGGTGGCTCAGTGGGTTAAGCCTCTGTCTTCGGCTCAGGTCATGATCTCAGAGTCCTGGGATTGAGCCCCGCATCGGGTTCTATGCTCAGTGGAGAGCCTGCTTCTCCCTCTCTCTCTCTGTCTGCCTCTCTTCCTACCTGTGATCTCTGTCAAATAAATAAACAAAATCTTTAAATGCCTCTACACATATTTATCATGTGGGATTGAAGGAATATTTATTTTATGCTATTATATGAACAAAATAAAAAGGAGAGAGTGTATGTTGAGAGGTCTCATTTTTATATTATGTGTAGGCATATGTGTGCTTGAGCAGAGGAAAAAAAGTGTTTTTGTGTGTACATGTGTGTGTGTATAAATATATATCAAAGAGTGAACATGGCTTGCTTTTTAGAGTGGTAGAGTTGGTGATAGGAGAATAAGATGGAAAAAACTTTTTCCTTATAAATTTCATATATAAATATATATTTTGATTATATTACATTCATCATTTTGATGTGTACTTTTGTTTAGCGATGGAATTGGGGATTGGAGGATAAGAAAGTCAATTAAGTTTTTCTTTATAACTTTCATTTATAAAGATATATTTTGATGTCTTACATTTCTATTTGGTAATTTAAAAAATCAAAGTGAGAACTGAAGAAGATCACGACATTTTCCTCAGATTTATTTAAAATCATAAAAATTAAATGGGCTTATCTAATGGATTTTTAAATTTTTCTTTTTATTTTTTTACATGGATTTTCATAAAGTCAATTTTAGACCTGAGAATGGTCTTTTAAAAAAGAAAATGGTCTTTTTATGTAGTCTCACTTACACGTTTTCGAGATAAAATGGTAAGATTTTGAACCCCATCTTTCATTTTACTCTCTCAGGTCAGTTCAACATTAAATTATACCATGTGCTTTGTTTTATGATTAAAATAAATTACCTAAGTTTTTGAAATTATTAAAGTTGGTCAAGCATACATGAATCATAAATTTAGAGTTCTTTCAATTAAAAACTATCATTTGACAATAGTTCTTAAATATAGACACCTCAACACCTTATGACCATTTACAGAGAAGTAACTTGATGGCATTTAAATCACTGATCCAAATTAATTTCTCTCAAAGATTTTGTACATTCGGCTAATAACTGGCAATGTCACTCAATGCTGGGTGGCAGTAATGAAAATGATTACAGTTAGAAATATATTAAGAATAAAAAATACAATAGTAGTTTATCAGTTAGTGGCAATTTTTCTATGAAGAAAAGGTAGAAACGGACCCTTACCTCATGAAATTTTTAATTTCCTGGCTTGAATCCATATGTAGAAAGAATTTCAATTTGACTTCATCAAGATAATTTAGGTTCAAAAAGATGAATCATACAGGTTTACTCCAAAACCATTTCAAGTCAGAATCTCAGAGTGAAGAATAAATTTGCAGGAGTGCAATAACTTATTACTTCTGGCAGTTAGTCTGAGAAGTATTTATTTCCAATATTTAAGCTGTCTCCACTTTTTAGTTTGATGATGTGTATTTAAATAACACGTACCTTTATTAATTATCTGTAGGGATGTAATAAAAGCCTATTTACAAAATTATGTGGATAATTATATTGTAACTTTAAAAATTTCCAATACCAAAAAGCCTAACTTAGCACTATTTTATCTTATTTTATTTTATGATATAACTGATATAACATTGTGTATGTTTAAGGGGTGAAATGCATTGACTTAACATATTTATATCAGGCAGGGTTTAGATGGGCTATTTTTCTACTTCACATGATACCAACTGGAATCATTGGGTGGTAATTTCCTGGCAGCTGGCCAGATGTGGAGGATCCAGTATGGTTAAAATCATATACTTAGTATTGTAGGAGTTGTGGCTGGAAGCTAGGTTCAGCTGGGTTCCTCTTTCAGTCCATGTATTCTTAGGTCCCTTCAACTTTTCCCTGTATTGGAGGAGTTGCAGACTAGGATGCCCAGTGACCAAGACAAAGGTGCCATTACTCTTATAAGGCAGGTCTGGAACTGGCGCAGTATCTTATCAAAATTACTTTATTAGTCAAGGAACTAATAGACCATCACTGATTCAAGGAGAGCTTCCAACATTTTTCTCACTGTCCTTAGATTTTTACCGTCAGTTTTCTCAATGGTCTTCCATTTATCATTAACAGTCTCCTTGAGATCTTCAGCAGCTTTTGCATGGGACCCCTGGCTCCCATGAAATGCACACATGCACATTCACATTCCATGTTCAACTAAGTTTGGGGAATAGTATATATTGTATTTTCATGTAAGGACTAATATTATTCCTTCTTAAAGCTTTTAAGAAGTCTAGGAAATATTTTCATTTTTAAAATTTATGTAAATCAATTTTTCCCAAATATTTTAGGTTTTTTTTTTTAATACAATGTAACACTGAACAATTGAGGTTGACTTTGAGAAAATTAATTATTTTGAGAAATGGTAAACTTTTTGAGCACATCTTTAGTTTTGGTATGTATTTCCTGTGTACCTCTTAGGTAACAAATCTAAATATATACCAACTTTTTACTATTGTTTTTGTTTTCTGAAGAAAGAAATAAAATGAGATTACTGTGTTACAGCCACATACAAATTTTCTGTCATTTAGAGTATGCCAGTACCATGATAGTTAAATGAAATTTGTTTAAATTCCAAATCACATATTTAGGAAACATAATTCTTTTTCCTCTGGTTACACTTAGTGATTCTTGTGGAGGGAGATTATGGGTGTTTTCCATGTATCTCTTGTTCTGGCTTTGCATCAACTAGGGGTTCCTGTTTCTATGAGACTGATTCAATTATGGATTACCTCTACTCCTTCCCTCTTTCCTAAGCACTGCGGTACCTCATTTGACACCACTTCTATTTCCATAATTTTCCAAAGTAGAACCTACTTCTACAGTAATTTGAGGCTTTAATGAAGTAAGAGGTCCTTTACAGAATAACTTGATACCAATAATTGGTGTTCTAAAAAAATGTCCTTCAGCCATTTCTCCTGTTCAGAGTTTTAGCTTTTCTTATCGTGGTGGGGATCTTTACATTTAATACTCCTGGGTCCCTGCCCTGTTCTTTGGATTCTTCTAAAAATTAAACACTATAGTACAAGACAATTAATTTGTATTATCTTCATATACAATTATTTGTTCATGCCTTTAAAGCTTTATTGTCATATTTTCATAAGACACTATCATACTATTATATTTTACTAAACTAAAAACTATAGCTTAGAAAATGTATTTGGCTGTATCTTGTGTAGTTTTGTGCATGCTACTTAAGAAAGAAAGAGCTAAAGAGAGTTATGATTTTAAATGGCACTAATTTTTCCTATCAGGTAACATATCTAATCCAGTATGCTAGTTTTAATTTATTTCTAGTCATGATATACTTAGAATAAATGGACCCAGTATTTTGCACAGTATACTCAGCACTTAGGGAAATTCAAAATGTTTAATGAAAATGAACTCTGCCATATGTTTTTAAAAATATTTTAAATTATTTCCCTGTATCAAGAAGAAACAATAGATTGTCATATGATAACTCCTAGTTATGAATTAAATTGTCTTGCTAAAACTTTTCATTTTGCACATTAAGGATGTTGATCCAAAGACTTGCCTCATGTGACTTGCTGGTCAACAATTCCAATAATGCCATAATATATGTTTTTTTCTATCAACTTATTCCACTTAAATATCTCCATCCTATTTCTTTCAGAGACAGACACTCAAAGTAGCATGTTAAAAAAAATCATTAATCAAGTACATTATGTATCTTAAAGTATTGTAAAGCCACTTAATTTCATAGAGATTATATAAACATTTAGAAGATTTGGATTACTCTGTAGTATTTTATTTTTTGATTTTGTTTTAATCCTGAAGTGAGGACATTTGCATCAATATTAACTTTTTATACAATTCAGTCGTATGAATTTGACTTTATAAATAAAATTAAGCATTACTCTTTATTTTCAAATGGTATAAACCTTGACTTTTTTATAAAAACTCTAAGAGCGATCATAAAATAAAAAATACTGCCTACTTCATTTTAATCATTGTACAAGCAGCCCCAAAATTCTAAGAAGTCAGCGTCATATCTTAATTGTAGATGAATAGTTGGCATATTTTTGTTTAATTAGGTATCTTAAATCAATATTAAAAACAATTGCCTTATGCCCAAAATGAAACTGAAAATAACAGAATTTTTAAAAAAAACTGTCTTAGGCTGGTTTCCATGGAATGGTCATTAATAATTGGAATTAGGGTCAATTTTCTATTTTGTACAAAAGTTCTAATAATTATGCATAATAAATTGTATCTGAGGTTATTAGTCTGTTTCTCATTAAACAGACTAAAGTCAACAGTATAAAGTCCAAAGCAAACCACTGAAATATGTACTTTTAAAGAATGATGGGGGATTTTTATTCAACAAGGACATTGAAAAGATTGTGAACAAAGGACAAAGAAACATTGTTCCAGATCTATATTTGTCTATAAATTTAACATGACTTAACATTATTACTTTCAATTTTAGTTTCATCTAACCCTTGTCCATCTCTCCTAAGCAGTGTAAACTGAAGATGCCTGTAATGGGAATAGCAATGGGGTGGTGGAGAGAGACTTACTGGCTACACTAGTATCTGCTAATGCTTCACTAACAATAAAACCTTCTATGGCACCGTCAGTGTCTAACATCTTGCTGAACTAACTAGGCTGACACTCAAACGTCTTTTCAGAACAGTTCCAACTTGCCATTTTGTTTGTTTTAATCATTTTTAATTTTAAGTGAAGGGATATATTTAATTTTAACGTCAAATAGCATAAGACATGTATCACCTAGGCAGTGTCCTGTGACACCTTTCTACTCTTTCACCCTGAATTCCATTTTTAATGTTTTTTTCTTTTAGTTGGTTGTTATCTTCGTGGAAGGAAATACTGGCTTTTACTACTTCTATACTTAAATTTACTAATTATCTATTTCCATAGAACAAGATGGAGGCATCACATTGGTTTCTGTTTCCACTCATCTCACTCAGTGTTCTGAAATTTCACAATTATGTGCTTGAAGTGCGTTTATGTTTGTTCATTTGTTTTGCAAGATCTCAGTTGGCCAGTTCAGTCTAGGAGGCCCTAGTTTTTATTTGTCAATATTTTTAAAAACACTAGAGTTTGGCAATTTCCCCTTTCCTGTTTCTCTAGTATTTGTTTTGCTTATTTTTCTTGATAATCCCAGAATTTGGATACTAAATCTGACATGATCTTAATGTTTTAATCTCCTAACTTTCCCCCCCCCTGTTTTTCTTTTCTATTTTACTGTCTAGACAATTTCCTTCAGTTTTTCTTTTTCCAACCCCTTTAAATCTGCTTTTAAATTTTATTTATTTAATTAAAATGTAATTTGATTTTACAATATTAATTATGTAGTGTGTGTGTGTGCGTGTGTGTTTCTTCTCCTTGCAATGTTCTTCCAATCTTTTTTATTTTAATTTATTTTTTGTTTGTTTTTTTTTCTTTGGTTTGTTTCTGTTTTTTGTTTGAGTAGCTTCCTTTAAATGTCTGCTGATGCTTTCTAGTCTGTTCACACTTACATGAAAGGAACAAAAAAATGTCTAAGTAGATTCATATGTGGGCGTTTCTTGTGCCTTGTTGGCTTTTCTGTGAAGTGATTAAGCAATGGCCTGACAAACCTAACATTGGTTTTATGAGGACTTTTCTCTTGGGTCAGTTTCTCCAGGGAAGGGTGTGTTTCCAGATCGGATGGTGTAGACTTTCACAAAATTTTCCTGTTTTCATATTGATGACTGAACCTGTACTCTAGTATATCTGTTATTGTAGTATTAAGAACCTTTCAACTTCACTTTCTTCAGAAAATACTGGTTTCACTTTTGCAAGCATGGGGCAGGCATGTTCTTTGACTTTTGGGTGGGGGATGAGATATGATTATATGCCTGCTTTTAATGATGAAGTTTTAGAATATAGATGAGGTTCAGTTGGGTAGAGTCTGGAGCCAACAGCCAAGAAAGAATTCTTGAGATGTCTTTGGTGCAAAATGGTGGTTTATTAAAGCATGGGGACAGGAACTGTTGGCAGGAAGAGTCGCTGCCCCGGGATTGTGAGGAGTGGTCTATTATATACTTGCAAGTTGGGAGGGGGTCAGGAATGGTGTAAATCTCTAAGGAGTTTTGGAAGCAAGGTTTCCAGGACCTTGAGGTGCTAGCAGTTGTTGGCAAAAGGTCATTTATTACCATCTAATAAAACCTTAGTCATGAGACCCTTCGATATATATTGGTGGATCATATGCTTGGGGGTGATTGCCAGCATGTATCTTGGAGGGTTTAGAGATAAAGGAAGTTTCCAAGGAATTTTTATATGTTAAAGTAGACTTTAAGGATCCTGGTTGGGGTGGGGGGGTGATCAGGCTAGTATTATTGCCTTTTGCCCTTAGCAAAGTATTAAGGTAGAAGCCATTGAGTCCCTAGAGGAATGTCACTCTGCCCATTTCAAGGACTTGTCAGTGGGCTCAACATAGTAAGGAAATTTAATAAATTTTCTTCTGCCTCTGTTTCCCACATCATTTACATTGAATTGATAAATTCTTTTGAGACTCATCCTTCTCTTTTGTCACATAAGGTAACTAGAGCCCAAAGCTCCTCTGTCTTGAGTGACTATTTTGGATAATTCAGTTTGCTACTTAGGTGCATTCCTATTTTTATTACCCAGGATTTAACCTGTTCAAGTACCAGGTAAGTTGTCACTCTTACATTTACCTTCCATAGGGCAAAATTTGCTAGTATACTTCACCCCCTTGTTGTCTCTACTTCTATATATCTTTTGAATTTATCCTTCAAAGGTTTATTTTAATACCATTTAGTTTTAGGAAGAAGAAAAGATGATTTCATATGTTTAATTTAACATGTTTAACCTGAAAATCCCAAAGTATTTCTCAGCTTTATTTTCTATTTTTACATTCTCTATTGTTAAAGAAAGTGTGTGTGTGTGCATGCACGCGCAAAGGAGTATATATAAAAAATGGAATCACTCTTTACTCTTTATGTTTCTATGGTGGGATGATTATATTCTATTTTACAGTATGGTGAGAAGTATACTTAATCATATTCTTTGGTTGCAGACATCCTTTGTACAAAACAATATTTAAGTATCTTTGAATCGCTTATAAAGATAACATAGTTGCTGGCATACAGAGATAGTAAAAAATGAGAGTTAAATTGACAGATTATACAATATAAGAGAGATTTAGATCTGTAATTCTTAAAAATCAAGTATTGAATTTTTGTTTCCTTTAAAGTAGGAGGTTATATCATTGGGTTTTTATTATATAACAAACCAGTTGCTTAAACATTTTCTTTTTAATAATCACTCACACATCTTTGTGGGACCTGAATGCCAATTTTGGTTAGGCTCAGTAGAGGCAGCTCAACTGGTGCATCTCTGCGTTCCATATCTCTCATCGTTCTCCCAAGATCATAAGTTAGCTAGTCATGCACATGATAGAAGGATTGAAAGAAAGTTGCAGTTAGTACCACTGTCTCATCCTCAGTTTATAGATCTTCATGCATTTGGATTTTACACCACAATGCATGTTTTTACCTTTTCACATGTCAGCACATACAGTGGCATTAATATGTTGAAATAGAATGAAAAAAAGATATTAAATGATGGGAAGATATACATTAGGAATAATCAACAATCTAAAGATTGTTCTTCAAGCCATTAATGTTTTCCTCTTTTCAAATTCCCCAATATTATGCCATTGTTTGTCATTGGATTCACGGACGTTTTGAATTTGGACTAAGGCATTGGCATTCATACTTGACTGATAATAAAATGCCTTCATATTAGTCTTTAGTCAGATAGTAAATGTTCTATACTTAGCATTTGATTAAATTATGACTTACAAAGAATATTACATATGGAAAGGATAAATACTCATCTGGGATAATCCACACTTTTTTGGTGAAGAAAATAAGGGTTCAGAGAGTGAGCATTTAACCAATGTCAGAGCAGAAAGTAAACTCGCTTTTCATGAGTCATATCGAAGCATTTATTGTGATCAGAATTCAACATTATATTAGCATTTTTTATAATTTCAATTTAAATTTTTAATTTCCAGTTAAAATTAGGTTGACTTTTCAAAAGACTGTTGGAGAAATTTGACTTTAATTATGAAAATTATACATATTTTTATAAAGTATAAAAACTCTTGAAAACATTGAGAAGGAAATTTAAAAATGTTTATAATCAAACCACTTTGTTTCTTTTCAAATGAACCAAATATTCATACAAATTAAAATCATTCATTGGGTAAAGAAAGTGTAGCACAGAGAGATCCATTTGTTTGTCAGGAGATTATACTCTTAAAACTCTCAAGAAGAAAGCATAAAAATTAAGCTTCATTGTTCTCAAATACAGGCACAAACTCCACCCAGTTTATGGGGCAGGTGGAAAGCATTAAGATCAGATTAGGGCCAAAAAATTGTAAAATAAAGGTGATTTTGAACTTGTTTTATTCTTTCTGATGCTCCATTTACAAAGGATTGCATTTCATAAAATACTTTACTGCTTTTATGATGGGAATGTTTTAACACATTTATTTGTAAGGCTTGTAAGGATTTATAAACATTATGTTTTAATTGTTGTTGTAGGACTGATGTATTATGGCTGCTGCTTTCGTCTGTTTTATTTCAATAAATCTCCAGATCATATTCCCCAGACTTTGGATTGGCCATTTTAATATAAAACCATGATTTTTTCCACCTTGTAAAGGCAATAGGAAGGTGGAACAAAGTCATGGAACATATGGAATAATAGATTATTTAAAAATAAAACTTTACAATGTTAATACTGGTCAATTGTGAAAGATGAAAAAATATTATTTTAAACTTACAGTTTCAAGGTTTTTAACATTTTTATGTACTTTAAATATGTAGTAGTGATTATTTTCATCTTATTATTTCACACATATGAACATGAATATGCTGACAATAAGTTGACTTTAAAAAATAGGGACACCTGGGTGACTCAGTTGGTTCAGTGTCTGACTCTTGGTTTAGGTTCAGCTCATGATCCCAGTCAGGGTCGTGGGATTGAGTACCGTGTTGGTCTCTGCGCTCAGCATGGAATCTGCTTGAGATCCTCTCTATTGTCCCCTCTCCCTCTTGTGTGCACATGCTGTGTCTCTTTCTCTTTAAAAATAAATAAATAAATAAATAAAATGTTTTTTAAAATGTTAACATCTTCAGTCACAATATAAAAATAAAGCTGAATTTGCCATACCTTGTTAATTTGAAGTTAGAGCATGGAATAAAATCTACATGGTAACTGCATGCTGTTTATTGATACATAGTTCTTCTGACTTTCCCTCAAAACCATCCACACTATCCTATTGCTGTCATGAATGGTATTTAGCTTAATTCAATTAAAAAAAGTGTTTTGAGTCCAGTACTTTTAGTGCTTTAACACTATGTTAAAGATGATTAAATAAGACAATTTTGGTAATAAAAAAATTTTTATTTAACATTTCAGGAAACGTAGTTAGTCTCCTTTTGGAAAACTGTACAATGGGGGAGAAAGCAGGAAAGGTTTATAGGAAAAAAGAATAAAGAACAAGAAGAGAAAATACCTAATCTCCTAAGGCCATATAGTCAGCTTTGTTTGTGGTGAGAAGGCCCAGAGTTGGCCTTGTGTTTGGGAATTGGTTAATCAAATGCCCTGTGTGTCTGGATAAGGGGAACATTTATAGGACATGGAAGTTATCAAAGTTTTGCTTTGCTGACATGGCACCCCAGGCAGGAGTGACTCCATCTTGGACCTAGAAATTTATTTCAACAACTAGAATGGTTATACCATGAGATCATAACAAATTTCCTACCATGTAACATTTCACCTTAATTGATGATGTCCATGCACCTGATTTACTCAATGAACACATTTATTAATCACCAGCTGTATGCTTTGTACATAATGAAGAAATGTGTGACCATAAAGCAATAATAAATCTTGATAATGAATAAAATAATCAGCCAGATAAGAGAAATATTTGGAAAGTTAAATTGAAAGCTGGTAATTCAGTTGAATAGAATAATTCTCTGGATTTGTGCATGTAAACTGCTCTTTGTGTGCAGAATTCCTAAGTAGACCATAGGGTTGTTCAAAAAAGCACTTTCATAGAGAAGGCATTGGAAATGTGCATTGACTACCTTGGTTTATGGAAATAATTTTTAAGCAAAGTCCATGACAACAACAAAAATACTAATTTTACTACTTGAATTAATCAGAGATTATCGAGAAAGTGTGATTTTTATAATGATAAATTATATAAAATAGGGGCTTTTGAAAATTGTTCTGTCTACGTGGTTCCTTGTCTCTCTCTTAGCTTCAAAATAATGTTTAGAGAATGCACTGCTTTTGCTTCCAAATGGAATTTCTAATAAATTTCTTTGTAACTATCTTTAAGAAGAATTTTTTTTTTACCTATTTCAAAGGAAATAACGGAAAGTTAATTTATTTTTAGGATGAAAATGGTTTTGAAATCATGTATTTCCTTAAACCTTGTCCCAAAGTACATGTTATTAAGAGAAGTTTTACACATACTCGTTTTTTTTTTTATTATGTTGACAATCTTGGGAAGATTAGATGTGTTCATACCTATAGATTTAGATTGGATTCCCTTCATTTATTTGGGTCTCTTGAAAGTTCTTTTGTAAACCATCATCCAAGACTAGTTAACAAAACAATCTTAGATGATCTAATAGCATGTGGCTTAAAGCAGTGAGAAACAATCCTCTAGTACATTGCTACAAATGACATTCAGGTTTGAGCTACTATAAAGGTCTCCAAACAGAATGAAGCATAAATCAGTACAAGCTGTGGAAACAATAGCTTTCCAAATATTGTACTCTTGTGTCGACATAGTGCCACAACATGAAAACATAACAGAGTTGGAATTAGACCACACTCAGGGTTTCAAAGGAAAATATACACTGCTGCAGAGCGCAGATGCCATGTCTGTCCTCCTGATATGCACACATCTGCCACAGTTCTGAAATAGGTCTAGTGATGGCAACGCCATTAACTATTTGATTCCAGTGAAGCTCCCCCTAACTGGAGATTTTAGGAGCATTTCTGGAAGGCTGTTTGCAGAGACTTGTTTCCTGTTTTTGCCTGCCACTCTTTTCTGATGTTTATATTGGGCCAGTTTTGTTTTGTTTTGTTTTTGTTTTTGTTTTTAATAGTGCAACTTAGTTTTTCTTCTAATAATCTTCAGTGGTAACAGTGCCCACAATGCATAAGCAAAAATGCCCTTTTTTGGCTAGAACATTCTAAAGTAGTTAACATATTTATATTTCTACCTTAAGATAACTGAGTGATCTAGATGCAGGAAATTTACTGCTATTTTATATGCCCAACGAGAAAAAGGTAAGTCAAGTTCATTCCCGTCCTCTACACTTCCTACCAGTTTATTGATCATGAAGTATAGATATTGTCTAGAGTATAAAGCTTAGTAAAGTTTACAGTTCTTAGTCATGGTATTGTATATGTTTTTATAAGCCACCTCAATATTCTTACCAAGAAAATAATGTAAAGACTTATAGAGATTACAGTCAATCAGATGATAGGTCCCAGTCTTCAAAGAGCAAAGTACTTGGGGTGGGTGTTGATAATAGATCTAAAATGTGACAACAGAGCGTCATGAACCTGTACACGCATACATATCTCAACCTTCTATTTGATTATGTGTCTGAGTCAGAAATTTGATTTTAAATGTACCTTTTATAATCCCTGTTTCTTTTAATTGACTTTGTATGCATACTATTGGGTGGTTGTTCATGTTGAGAGACAAGAAGACCAAGAAAAACATTGCTCAGATTTAGTGTGTCCCTAATGATTACCTCCGTGACGAGTAGTACAACTTAAAGAAGAGAATTTATAAAAAATTTGAAATTTTTCTTAAATATATATACTTACATAACATTATAAGTATTCAATACCTATTTATATATATATAATATATAATGTTATATCTATATATACAGATGTAGATATCCAGTGATTAGTAGTAA
Source organism: Neogale vison (assembly GCF_020171115.1). Classification (NCBI taxonomy): domain Eukaryota; kingdom Metazoa; phylum Chordata; class Mammalia; order Carnivora; family Mustelidae; genus Neogale; species Neogale vison. Next base: position 35,029,226 of record NC_058102.1, on the reverse strand, counting down.
CTGGCTTCTAGTGTACATTTATTATGGGCCAGGCATCATACTGAGAACATTACATGCATATCTCAAGTAGTCTTTGTAGAAGCTCTAGGAAAGAGATACCACAAAAATTCCATTTTATAGATAAGTAAATCAAAACACAAATAGTTAGTCCAAGATTATCCACACATGGAAGTTGTAATTAGGAATCAGATAATCGACCCTGGTGGTTGCAATTTTTAAAAAGCAGTTGTGCTCAGGGGCGCGTGGTGGCTCAGTCTATTAAGCATCTGACTTGATTTTGGCTCACGCCATGATCTCACTGTCATGAGATGGAGGTCCAGGTCCAGGTTGGGCTTTGCACTGGGCATGGAGCCTGTTTAAGCTTCTCTCTCTTCCACTACCTGTCCCCTCCACTAGCCCACACGCTTGCTTTCTCTCTCTCTCTATCTCTCTCTCTCTCTCTCTCAAAAAAAAAAAAAAAAGTAGTTACTTTTAAACCTGCAATCATGTGGCAAACCTTGCAGAGGCACTCATAATTGGCTTTAATGATTGTTAAGTTTAATGTAGTCAACAGACATTAGCTCTTAATAACTTAAATTTTCATATTATCTAGTACTCCACACAACAAGTAACAAAAATCTCTGGGAGCTACTTGGGATTTTTATTTTATTGTTTTATTAACAAATTGATAAGTAACTTTTTACTAATTAATTATTAAACTAATAAGTAGTATAATTAATAAATGACAATATTTTTATAATAACACAGTAGCTATTTCATGCAGCTCAAGGCCATGGGAATAACCTAGCAGGATCTGAAGTGCAGAGCTTTGAATAGAGTGAGAAGAATCCAAATAATTCTGACCAGAGAACTTGAAAGAACATTTGATGACAAATCACTTTTTCTCACTGTTAAGAGATGAGATAAGAGTTTTTCTGACCTAGAATTTTGGAAAGGATGGCAAAAATAAGAGAGTCTAGATGATGGTGTTCAGAGGAATGATATCTGTGAGAGATTTGTGAGATAAACAGCAGGTGCCTCCAGAAAGACTTCAGAGAAGAAGTTTTACATTCGTTCCCAGATTTATCCTGAAAAGAGAGCAAGTCTCACAGAAGCCATGGTCTCTCATGGACCTAGAAATGGGCAGTGCATACTTTTGCCTCATAGAGCACAATGGGAAGCACATATGATATAATCCAGAAGTAACCAAAAAGACAGAAGCCTAGGTAAGAGCAGGTGTTACAGGAGAGGAAATAAAGAGCTGATGACTGTGGATATAAAGAGCAGAATGAAGTGGAAATGAAATTCATGTCAAATCCTTTTCTTTCTTAATTTTTTTTATTTTTTATTCATTTTCAAGAAGTGTTTATTGAACACCTACTGTGTGCTAGACCTGATTTTAGGTGCTGAGGATATAGCAAAGAACAGAACTAAAATCATCTGCATTTATGGAGCTTTCCTCCTTGCAGAAGGACTGACCATAAACAGAGAAGTAAATAGATAAAATGACAGGTGTTGGTAGGTGCTACGGAGTGAAATAAGTTGTGATGAAGGAGTGCAGGGGAGGAGCACTTGCTGTTGTATTTATGACTTGTTCAGGGAAAGACTCACTGATGAAATGACCACTGAGAAACATGAGGGAAAGTAAGTCATTTGTGTATCTGGGGAAGAATCATGAAAACATCAAGTCCAAATGCCCGAAAGAGGGAGTATGCTTGGAATACACAAAGAAGAGCCAGATCAATGTAGCTAAAATGTAAAGGGTAAACAGTAGAAAAAGGTGAGGTCTGAGATGGTCAGAGGAAGTCAGTGGGCAAAAATAACACTACAAATATCCCAAATTCCTTGGTATTATTTAGGTCACCATTAAACCCAAATATCACTGCAGAAGAAGATTAAAAAAAAAAAAAAAACTTGGGCAGGCTGGTGGATATTAACTGACATAAGAATACTGACAAAGGTTGACTTTCCGAAAGGCAGTGGCTTTGAATAATCTTGAAGTGCATAGATTATGATTATCTAGTGAAAATTGGACCATACCATGCACTGAATTAACTACTAAGAAATATTTTTTAAATTGCAAATACAATTTTAATATAACTTGTAAGTTGCATGCTGAGAAGCCAGTGAGTCCCCAAACAATGAAAAATAAATACTGATTTATAGCTTCATGAAAGGAAAATTTCTTAAATAGCAATTTACAGGCATTGTTTGGAATTTAACTATTTATTTTGAATTACTGTGAACATAATTGAATGGTTGAACACCTTCATAAGCAGTTTCAGGTAATAAAAAAGTGGCCCCAAATAAGACAGTGCCTACCCTAACTGTGAACTATTCAATGAGGGAGAAAAGAAACGTATTTTTGAAAATCACTAAAAAGCTTTGGCATAAAATTGTGTGATGGAAATATTTTGTTATTTTTGTTACCTTTATTTAAATATTTTTAAAATATTTAAATAGTTATTTAAGAAACAGGATTTCATGAATGCATTCTAAAGAAATAATTTTTCATGGTTAACCATATGAACTGCAAATGCTGATTTGTATCCTGTGCATAGTAAGAAGTTTCTCCGTTTCAATTTCACAATTATTTTAAGTGATGGTTTTATTTTCTAGGAGTGGCTAAGCTGGATTTTGTTGGATCTTTGCTGAGTTATAGAAAGTATGGTTTTAATATATGCTAGGGAACGTTGATTGCTCACTAAACAAATAGAAGAGAATAGCAGAAATGTTAATGGTTTTTCAAAAACAAACCCCTAGAACTTATACTTGTCATCCTGCCTTGGAACTTAGAATACTAATTTATATATCCTAATAATTTTGCGCAGTTTTTGAGAGAATGCAATCAGTAGGGTCAAATCCATTGGTGAATCTCATGTAAAATTTACTTTCCTTTGTTTACATTTTAAAGTCACATAATATTGTGGTTTTTATTTGGTCATAATTAAGCAAGACTCATCCATTATCACAATGGAATAATAAGCAAGGAATTTATGTTTAGTGGTATCAGTATTAAATATATAAAATATATTAATTTAAATTTAATATACTAAATATATTAAATAATATTTAGTTTATCTTTTGTTCCTCCCTCCGCAGAAACTAAGACAATATCATAAACTGATGAGTAGGATTTTCTAACTTATTTGGGAATGGTTTTCTTAGGGGACAAAAAGCTATTGTGATGAACTGATAGATGGATAAATGGAGAGATGCATGGATGCGTGAATGAGAAATGCAATATACTCAAGAAAAGTTTGGACACCCCTCCCATTGGGGTCTGTGTTCATTATTCCTGCCTGACATAAAAAAAATGAAAATCTGTGAGAATTAAGAAAAAAAATCACTGCACCTGGAATCTGTGGCACTGAAACAAAGTAGGTCATGAAGGTCAAAAACAAAACAAAACAAAACCAAAAAAAAGAAAGAAAAAAGAAGAAATTAGGTTGTCAGATAAATTCTTATAGCTTTGGCTATAATGCAAGCCTTTTTCTGGAAATAGCAGCAAGACTAGAGCAATCAATCTCAGCAGGTGGAGACTTCAAATGGAAATATTGTGATGGATAGAGCTGGCAGAAACACAGTAGAATTCTTTGGTTCATTTGAGCTGTTTTGTACTTACACACATTAGATGAAGCTTGTCCATCCCCAGCAATCTGGAAAGGAGGAGACAAATGAGGACACCTGGTAAGGGATGATAATTCTTGACACATTACTTTGAGGTAAGCTGAAAAGGGAATTGATAGTGCTGGATTCAATTTAAAGTCAACAAAGAAGTTTGACCATAAATATAATATATATAAATATAAATTGTACACATACACACTTTGATGGTTAGATGGTTATCCTTGACTGTTGTTGTTGTGACCTGGAGGAGGGAGCTATATTTTATAAACCCTGTAGTATACAAATTTCATGATTCCTTAATTCTACTATAATATGGAGGGCGATCTGAATTTTTTTTCTTATTTTGTTACCCATTTTGCATCACAATTATGGAGAACAGCCATAAGAAGAGTGTGTTTGATAAGAACTCCAGTCATTATTGATGGACTATTCCTTTTTAGTCAGACTAATGAAGTGGCACTGTACCTTGAGCATAGACAGGTTTTCAACTTAGGGGGAAAAAAACTGATGGATGGATTTAATTTCCTAAGCTTTTCTTTGGTGGCACAGGGAGTAAAGGATTTGATTTGGACAGATTTTCAACAAATAAATGTCTGTAATCCTTGACTATGTAAAAAATTAAATGTATGTCTTATTGTTTTCTCCTCAGCTTACTCCCAAATTATAGAATCATTGTAAGAGAAGTTTGTTAGTTTTTAATGAAAACTTTGAATATTATACATAAAGCTTTTTTTAAGTCTATTTTCTTTTGGCACAGATAAAAAGTGAAGTACAAATGAAGTTGATTTTTGTGTAGATAAATAATAGTTTAATACTTGAGGTAAAATAATAGATTCAATATATGTATTCTTATATTTCAGAAATATAAAATGAAGTAATCATAAATATGTCAATACACAGCTTTATTTCACTTTCACATTTCACATGAATCAACAGTGTGCATGATTTTCTGATCATGAGTTAGAGTTGTGCAACATCTTTACCATTTATAAATCGGAATGATTTTTCAATTATTATCTGTTTTCTTTGTTTACTAAGTATACTCTCTTGTCTTCTAAATTCATAATTCTAGTTGCCACCTTTGAATACACACACACACACACACACACACACACACTTTCCATTGTCCATTAACTTTTGCACATTTTTTAAAAAAATTTATTTATTTATTTGACAGAGAGAGAGACACAGCAAGAGAGGGAACACAAGCAGGGGGAGTGGGAGAGGAAGAAGCAGGCTTCCCGCTGGGCAGGGAGCTTGATGTGTAGCTCAATTCCAGGGTTCTGGGATCAGGACCTGAGCAAAAGGCAGATGCTTAACAACTGAGCCAACCAGCTGCCCCATAACTTTTGCACGTCTTAAGAGAATTGAAAGGAAGGCAAACCCTTGGGTCTGTAAATATTTTGTAGACTTTTATTGTTTTATGATACCTGTATTTTTATGAATTAAGGTATATATGATTGCTATATTTATTGGATACAAACATGAAAGATTTTTCCCATTAATTCATAAACTTAGATTATATACCTTTCTGTGGATTTATACAAAATTAACAATCCACTCTTGCAGGCACAATAATAATTAGGATAATTTATAGCTTTTGGTAAATTCTTACATTCACTTCATTACCAGGTTCTAAAATGGCCAAAATGTTTTTCATTGTCAGATTAGATGAATAATTTTCAGTAATACCTAACTTTAAAAGCTTTAGTTAAATTTCTAAATCTTCTACATATATTTGCCTGCTAAGGCTGAAAATGTCTATTTCTTTTTTTTTTTTTAATTTTTTTTTCCAATTTATTTATTTTCAAAAAAACAGTATTCATTATTTTTTCACCACACCCAGTGCTCCATGCAAGCCATGCCCTCTATAATACCCACCACCTGGTACCCCAACCTCCCACCCCCCCGCCACTTCAAACCCCTCAGACTGTTTTTCAGAGTCCATAGTCTCTCATGGTTCACCTCCCCTATTTCTGAATAGTTCTTTATAATTCCTTTTAACTTTTCCCCCAAACCCTACTAAGTGTATTACTGTTATCTCAATAATTCTTATGCTCAGCTCTGATTATATCGCCCCTAAACCAGACCAAAATTTATTAACATTTGCTGATATAAAATTCTATATGCTGAAATTCAAGGCCTTCTATAACATGTAATACTTTTCAGCCTCCTTTCCCAGAGTTATGCTAATTAGACTGTTGGCTTGGCCAAGCTCATGGTTTTCTTATTATACTCACTGTTTTCTGCCTGCTTTTGCTCATTCCTTAGAAATTATGATAACACTAATATAATTTAATATCTGCTTGACATTATATAGTTTACAACCCATATCTACAGATACTTAGATCACTTAATCCTAAACAAAATATCTTATAGTTGGTCTGTATTTTTTTATAAGGAACAAGGGACTCTATAAATATGATCCATGTATCAAAGAGCGCAGCCAAGTTTTACATCCATTTCTTTGCTATGAAAAATTACTCCATTTATCACAGCTTTTTCCAATTTTCTGGATATGATGGAGTCTTAGATCAGAGGAACATCTTAACAATCACCTGGTCTAACCATTTCTTTCTATAGAAAAGAAAATAAACAGTTTCCTGGACTTGGAAAGGCTTCATCTTCCCTACCTGGGTTTGAAACACCTGTTTTGGGTGTGCAACAGTTCAGGGAATAAAAGGTAACTAAGACATGGTATGGTCAATGAATGACCAAATAAAATATATATGCTGGAACCAAGGTATCTTAGCCAAGAGGTAAAGAAATTTAGGTAAAGAAACAATCAGTTCATTGGAGCTCTTGAGATTTCTCATTTCAAATATAACTCATGGCATTTTTACTGGCCCATTATTCTAAAATTATCATATCCTGTTTAGTATGTAGTATTTATGAAAACATTCTAAGAACATAAACTTTCTATTACTCTTTTTTCAACAGTCTTGAATGGTACCCACACTTAGTTATTTTGTTGATGACTATTTGTGTAAATTATTAAATGATCACATAGTAAAGTACAGCACTAACCATAAAAATTGTAACTTTACTTTGTTTAGTGTTCATTTTATATTCCAATCACTGTGCTAACCATTTAACACATACCATATTTTATGCTTAGGATATGTGTGTGAGAAAAGTAATATCTTCATCACATAACATTCTCTAACTCAAATCCAATGGCAACTAAGATTTTTGTAGTTGATAATTTAAAAGCATTGAGAGAAAGGACCATTAGCTCTGATTGGACCATGAAGATAATTTATTTGGAAGGGAGATACACAGTAAATTAGACTTACAGAAGTGATAGAATTTGATATATTTGATTTTCTTTTAAATATAAGAAATTGAAATTTAATATAATGAGATTTTAGTACAGGAGACAAAAGGAAGTTGAATATGTAATTTAATTCACTCCCCTGTTCTTGGCATTTAATGTTAAGTTATTTGGATAGGCATATAAATGGAACCAACTTGTGATTATGTTCCAGTTTGGAAATTCTAAAGTTACTATGTGACTCAGTATTTATTAGAAGTGAAGTTTATCTTTCATGGAAAGATGGAGGAAAACCTGTTTTTTAAAAGTTTTTATTAAGAAAAACCTTAAACACAAGAAAAAATGTAAAAAAATGCATATTACTTGTAATGTCAAGATTTAACAATTACAAATCATTTTCTGTATTTCTATCTACATCTTTAGCTATTTTAAAGTTAATAAAATAAATACAAATGCATTAGTGGTTCAATATGCTGCTCTAAAAAAACTGACTACATAACCAGAATATTTATAAACACCCCTCATAGTCATATTTTTGGGAAGGGATCTCAGTAATGTCATTTTCAGTGATTATTTAAAACTCAGATCCAAAAAAAATAAAATAAAATAAAATAAAATAAAATAAAATAAAACTCAGATCCACATCCTAGACAGTTTGGACCTGGGAACCCTTCTCCAGCTGGGTAGATTAGTAGTGATTTGAGAGTAATATCAGTATGTGATGTATTAGTTATCTACCACTGTCTAACAAACCAGCCCAAACATAGTGGCTTGGAACAAAAACCATTAATTTAACTCAAAATTTTGTGGTTTGGCAATTTGGGCTGAATGCAGTAAAGATTTTCTTTAATGCTTGGGTGATTCTCTCATGTATCTGTGGTCAGTTGCTGGCCGGTTGCAGGATGGCTGAGAGAGGCAGACCTAAGACACCCTCATTCATATGTGGTGGTCAATATTGTGTCAGCCACAGTAATAAGAGCAACAAGCAAGCAAGTCCCACATTAGCCATTAGCAAAGTCTGAGCTTCTTCAAATGCTGTCTCAGCTGCATCTAAGAGACAGAGTAAAAGTATGCAGTCTGTTGAGGACTAGACACAGAACCTGGGTACCTTCGATGCTACCGTTTTCTAACAGCAAACCAACTTATATAACCACCCAGAATCAATAAGTGGAGATATAGATTTTATCTTTAAATGGATAGAGCTGCAGAGTCTCATTGCAAAGGGGTTTTTATTAGTGATATATGGATAATTGTGGCCATTTTTATAATCTACCACTGTGTGTGTTGTCTTAAGATGTCACCATATGAAGAACATGGTAGAACACTTTTTTTTTTTTAATCACTAAATAAAACTCTTGATCCAACCTTCTTGAGTATCCTCACTGGACAAATATAGAAAGGATTCTTAACATCCTGTGGGATTCAACATCATGGTTTAAGCTCATGGTTTATGACACATTGAGGGGTTGACATACGAGATTAAATAGATCTCCTATTTAAGGTAACTGTGAGTGTGGGAGGCTCCTGCTGAGCATGATAAAGGACTCACATACATAACTGCAAAATTAAACAAGTAAAGACAACCAATAGAAGCCTCTGGTAGTGCCAGTTAACTAAGGGTACTTCCCTCTTTTCCTACCTTCCTTCCTCTGAACACTCAAAACATCAGAAGAGAAAAGATCATGAGGGAGACAGGAAAGAGAAAGAGTAAGAAAAGAATCTATCACTTCTTTGCTCCAAGAACCTGACAAAACAGCCAGGCCAATACTGAGGGTGGGAAGAGTAAAAAATGTATGGGATTGTAATGGGTGAACTTTTAAAATCACTAACCATGACAGGGAGGCAATGAGGTCTTCCACAAATATCACTAAAAGACAGAATACAGCTTAGTTGAAGCCATTGATTAAAGATAAATAAAACCATTTTGTGTCTGTATGCTACCATGAATGGACTAATGAATCATTGACTACTACATCAAATACTAATGATGCTATATGTTGGCTAATTGAATTTAAATTTAAAAATGAAATTTCTAAAGTCATTTACATTTTATTTGTTTATTCATATTTTATATACCCACACTTCATTCCAAAAAGAGTATTGAAGTATTTGCATTGAATGATTAATTTAAGAGGCACAGTGACAAAAAAGTAAAGTAGAGGTAATAAGGTAGAATTGAAAAGACAAGGGACAAGATGTACCAAATACACACAGAAAGATGTGGAGGTGGTTCACATAGTCCATTCTGAATGTCCTAACAGCCAGTCCTAACAGCAAAAGATGATTATATTCAGTGTCAGAACTCACAGTGACTGTATATAAAGTCAAACCAGTTGCTGTGGAGAATAATAACTAATTAGAGAACAGGTATATCTTAATCAGCTGCTGAATGCCAGATGAGTATTTTGTAACCAGACTTATCTTGAGCTCACAATCCAGTGTGAAAACAAAAACATTTAAGAAATATTTGCGGGGGCGCCTGGGTGGCTCAGTGGGTTAAAGCCTCTACCTTTGGCTCAGGTCATGATCTCAGGGTCCTGGGATCAAGCCTCACATTGGGCTCTCTGCTTGGCAGGGAGCCTGCTTCCCCCTCTCTCTCTGCCTGCCTCTCTGCCTACTTGTGATCTCTGTCTGTCAAAGAAATAAATTTTTTAAAAATCTTAAAAAAAAAAAAGACATTTGCAAGTGTAACTGAGAAAAGCAACATAGAGGGAATGAGCTTTTTCATGCATTATGCTTGACTGGTAATCCCCCGACATAACACAATTATTGGAATGTGTGTAAATTTGTGACTGGGAGTGTATACACACTTCCATATATATAATGTACCCTTAACAGTTATTTAACAGGACTTTAGCCTCACTAAAAAATTGGAAGTTATATGGGGCCAGAGTATAATTTGTTCAACATTCAACATTTTTATTCCTTGCGACGTCAACCACAATCTAGTTGTTAAATTATGCTGAGGTGTGTTAGTGATTTTAGGTGTTGTTATTGGAACTATAACAGCAATGTTGTAGAATCTGAAATGTTACTTCTGCCTTTAATACAGTGGTTTTCTCATGCATGATACATTGTTCAGTTTCCAAGAAAATTACAGGAACTGCTAACAGAAGTGGAAAATAGTTTCAGAAATAGAGATTTCTAGGGGTGATCCAATATAAACAAATAGTAATATGGTAGTAGTGAGACTCCACTTGTATGCTGACTATTGATTTCTGTCCTGTTTTTATTGTCAGCTTAAAGAAATCCTGATGAGATTTTACAACACATTTCTAGCTAGTCACACAGAAATTTTTTAGGTAGAAACATTACAAAACCATGTTTCAGTTTTAAGTTTCAAATAAGTGAATAAAAAATATTAGGGATCATGTATCAGGATCTAAATGGAAGCGTAAATCTAAAATTAAGTGATAATTAAAGATTGGAATATTAACATGTTAACTTAAGCTCGCAGGAAATAGTTAATAAGTAATAGGCTTTAGAGATGTATTGATTAAGGTACATAATAATCTTCTGTTAAGGCGAGAGGAGAAAAGACCACAAAATAATGTGGATAGACAATGTGGAAATTTAGTTCCAACAACGCTGATGAATAAGGTCCAGCATTGATTGGGCAGTTCTGCTCCCCTCAACACTTCGCTCCCAAGTTTGAGTGAAAAGGTGATGATTTAGTTCTTGTAATCATCTAGACAGTGAGAATGGAGACAGGGCCATAAGAATGCATGACAAATCCTTTTCGAGTTAAGTCTTCGAAGTGGCAATGAGCACTTCAGCTCAACAGACATCAGTTTAACCAGAACATAACCTCAGGGCTATGTATGGCTACAGAAGGCTGAAAATGTAATATATAGATTGAGCAGATAAGCTTCCTGTCTGTGGATTATGGGAGAACAGGTGCTGAGTACATCTAGTGGTCAGCCATAACGTATTCAACTTGACTACAGTTTCCTAACATACTTCTGGTTGTAAAAATTATACATCTTATCTTTATAATATTTGTAAGATATATCCTTAAAATATAATTAGAATAACTTGAAAATAGTTTTACTTATAATTTCATTTTTTGAACTCACTATTTTTTATGCCATCATTTATTTCTATTTTAAGTAGAATTTTCCACAAATTCCAATGTTTTAAACATCTAAATGTGCAAGGAAATGAATAGGCTGTGGACACTTTTTTATTAAAGTTATTCATAATTCTAAGATATATTAAATTCCATCAACTATGTATAAATACTATATGCCTACAAATCTCTTAGAAAGTCCCCTACATTCATTGAGAATTTTGACACTTAACTCATTCTCTTCTTTACCCATAAACTCCTACAATGATTCTGGATGAATACAGTATACATATATCATCTTACCTTTACGGTTGTTTGAAAAGAGAATTGGATTTTGCAATCAGTGTGGTCTTCGGTAGACTATAAATATTTACCCAGAAATATACGAGTATGGGAGGAAAGAGTTTGAAGTCTGTCTCCAGTCCTTCAATACATTAGTGTTATCTTCAAAACCTCAAAGCCTAACCCTTGAACTTCCAGACTCAGAAACAAATGATCCATCTCTGAAAGCCGATTCACATTAATTAAGTTGACAAGCCTAACAAGGCTCATATATAAAACATTTAATAATATATTCTTTAGAGTTATTACTGAACTACATTTAAATAAAAATCCTATTATACAAATATTTACCAAGTATCAGTGTTTTGTACAAAATATAGTGCTGATAGGATAAAAACTGAAAAGTCAACCCTCCAAGAGGTTATATTCAAATGGAAGAGATAGGCTCTTCTAAATCAAAGAGATAAAAGTACAGTGCTACCATCTTTGAAATTGGAGCTCTCCAACTTAATACATTTTCTTCATTGTTCATGATGTTCAATAAATGTTCTTCATGATTTTCAATAAATAACTTGAACTTCATGATGTTCAATAAATAATGTGAACTTCCCTCCCCAAACTGCTATATTCTAGGATCTAAATACATAGATAATACTTTTTAAAATAGAATATGGTGATACTGGGAATGATACTATTTTATCTAGCACATTTATGATTTCACATCTGCTCCCTACTGATATGGAATGTGACTGCTCAAATATATACGTTTTCCATTTTTGTTCTGGACCAACTTTAGTTAAAGACCTATTTGATTTTGTCACTTCATAATCAATATGTTTTTTCCTCCTTTAGTACTAAATTGTCTTCAGTATGTTGCTTTTATAATAGGTCTACCTTTCTTGTAAGCTAAGTCACTAATATTATATGGAATATAATTCAACTGTGAGTAAAAGATAAACAGCATCCCAAAATATATATGGATTATACACAGTAAAGATATATTTTGCTCATATATAAATGTATTGCTAATGGGCTACAACTGGTAAATCAGCTCAATGAGCATCAGGACTTGCGGTCTTATGCTTTGTTCTCCTATCATAGTAAGTAGTTGTCTTCTGCTTCATGGGTCAGTTCCAGTTAACCAAATCCATATTCCAGCCACAGAGAAGAGGAAAATGAAGTAACACACTTTGCCTTCAAGGACAGTTCCTGGAGATAACACAAACCACCATCCCTTAGGCCGTACTTCTGTACTTAATAGATTTTACTAATCAATATTTATAACATAGCCTAGAAAATATTCACTTATTTTTAGAGATATTTTTGCTTCATTAAAGAAAAATATCAAAATAGATAATGAAAGCCAATTATAACTTTCTGAAAAAGTCTGAATTTAATTTTCTTTCAGAACTGAAATCTCTTCTTGACAAACTGTTCTAGGTACACCTGAGAATAATCTTCTCAAGGTTTATTTTCAGGAAAAACCTGTGAGGAAACCAAATAGGTGATTTAGGAAGAGTTTATATATTTAGCTTTTCCTATGTATTGCATTTAGAAATCTTAAGAGATATGGGAAATTGTGAGAAAGTTGAAGGAAAAAGATAAAATTTTAAAACCTGCACTCTTATATATCCCTAAAATGAAGTATACTTTAGACATCATTTATGATAACAATATAATATGTAACCATGAGGAATAAATTGAGATTATTAGGCAGATAGTAGTTAATACTGATTTTTTTCTTTCTGAATGCTTTTTTAAAAAATTTTCTTGCATTGGTCACCACTTTCAGAACATTGTATAGAATCAGTTCTAGTGGTCATTCTGTTTCTTTTTAAATTTTTAATGAGAAGTTTTCCTTTTTAAAATTATATATTAATTTAGCTATAGGATTTTGGCAGACACTTTAACAACTTAAGCAATTTCCTTCTGATGTGCAAAGTGTTTTTATCTTCAGTGAATGTTGAAATTATCTATTTATTTTTATTTTTCCTGAAAATTTCTAAATGACTACCTGGTCTGTTTCTTTTGCTCAGATTATGTGATCATTTTGGGGTATACAAATTGCAGAATAAAGTTTTATCAGCTTCAATTTCTCATACATTTTTTGCTTCTTTGTATTGCTATAATTTTCTTTTTTCTACATTGAGTCTATATTTCTGTACTTTTTCTCATACCTTGAAATAGTGATTATCTCGTGCATTTTTTTTAAAGATTTGGGGCACATGGGTGACTCAGTGGGTTGAGCCTCTGCCTTTGGCTCGGGTCATGATCCCAGGATTCTAGGATCGAGCCCTGCATCCGGCTCTCTGCTTGGCGGGGAGCCTGCTTCCCTCTTTCTGCTTGCCTCTCTGCCTGCTTGTGATCTCTGTCAAATAAATAAATAATTTTTTTAAAAAAATTTAAAAAAAAAGTAAGAGATTTATTTATTTGGGGGGTGGGGCAAAGGGAAAGGAAGAGAGAGTCCTTTTTTTTTTTCTTTTTTTTTTAAGATTTTATTTATTTATTTATTTGCCAGAGACAGAGAGAGAGAGTACACACAAGCATACAGAGAGGCAGGCAGAGCCAGCGAGAGAAGCAGACTCCCTGCCAAGCAAGAAGCCCAACTCGGGACTCTATTCCAGGATACTGGGATCATGACCCGAGCCGAAGGCAGCAGCTTAACCAACTGAGCCACCCAGTCATCCCAGGAAGAGAGAGTCTTAAGCAGACTCTGTGCTGACTGTGGAACCCAACTAAGGGCTTGATTTCACCACCCTTAGATTACAACCTGAGCGGAAACCAAGAGATGAAGTCTTAACTGACTGTATCACCCATGCGTGCCTCATACATTTTTATACTTCCTTTTTTTTAATACTCTATATACAAAATCAGTAAACTTTCTTCTGGATACCTCTTTAGTTATACCCTATAGCTACTTCCATTAGCTGTAGCTACTTCCTATAGTTATTTCCATTTCAATGTTGTTGATCCAGTTTTTATTTAGAATATTTTTTAAATGTCTAAATTATATTTATTTTGTAGGTATCTTAATCTCAATCTACATGACACTGATTCTTTGAAAATTATTGAAAATTATTTTTGAAAATAGTATATAGCTATGTTTATTTTATTTTTAAAAAGATTTATTTATTTATTTTGAGAGAGAGAGTGTGTGAACATTAGGAGAGGGGAAGAGGAGAAGGAGGAGAGACTCTCAAGCCAACTCCCCTTTGAGGGTGAGCCAGGCAAAGAACTCAATTTCAGGACCATGAGATCGTGACCTGAGCCAAAACTTATTGAGCCACACAGGGACCCCAGTATATGGTAACTTTTAAATGTCAAATGTAATTTATAAATTTTCCAGCTGTTGTTACATGTCTTATATATGTCTGTTAGATCAATTATGTTGAATATCTTTTTCAAATTTTCTATATCATTACTGATTTTTGTCAGTTCTATGAACCATTGAAAGATGTTGGTAAAAATCTCACAACATTGGTAATGTACTTCTACTTGCACTTTATAATTTTTTCTTTGTTTATATTATTAATTTAATAATGTTTGGGACATGTATATCTTCTTTGTTGATACATAGTGTCCCTTTTGTCTTTAATTATACTTGGATAATATCTATCGTATCAAATAAATTTATTAAGCTAATCTTTACATTAATCACTAATTACCAAGTAAAAAATTTCCTTTTTTAAAGGTGCTTTTCTGTGCTTTTATATTTTTGGTATATATATTATATACAATACTGGCTGAATTTTTTAAAATATATGTATATATGAGGACATCTGGGTGGCGCAGTAGGTTAAGGCCTCTGCCTTCAACTCTAGTCATGATCTGAGGGTCCTGGGATTGAACCCCACATCAGGCTCTATGCTCAGTAGGGAGCCTGCTTCCCCCTCTCTCTCTCTGCCT
Source organism: Neogale vison (assembly GCF_020171115.1). Classification (NCBI taxonomy): domain Eukaryota; kingdom Metazoa; phylum Chordata; class Mammalia; order Carnivora; family Mustelidae; genus Neogale; species Neogale vison. The sequence continues at coordinate 35,014,086 of NC_058102.1, read as the reverse complement.
ACTTCTCTGACTACTTCTGATCTTTGTCAAATAAAATCTTTTTAAAAAAGTGCATATATATACATATATATATAATTTTTAGTATCATTTTTGATATATTTGGAAATATTTTTACCACATTAATTTATGCTTTTTATTTTTCTTTTAAACTTTTTTTTTTTTCAATTCTGTTTCGGTTCTACTAATTTAGTTTTCTGCTAGCACTTTTTTTTTTTTTCAGTGGGGGGTGGCTAAAGGGTGAGAGAGAGAGAATCCAAGCAGATTTCATGTTCAGCTTGGAGCCCAGTGCAGGGCTCAATCCCATGACCCTGAGATCATGACCTAAGCTGACATCAAGAGTCAGAAGCTTAACTGACACAGCCACCCAGGCACCCCTCTGCTAACCCTTTTAAAAGTCTCTTGCCATTCTATTGGTTCCCTTTTTGGGGGGGGAGGGGCTTTTTTTACCTAAGTTTTATGACTGAGATGTTTTGAAGTTCATTCTGATAAGTTTAGGTGTGGATTTTTTTTTTGTTATTGTTGTTAATGACACTTGTCTATCATCCCTTTCTTCTGGAAGTTCAGAAACTGTATGTTGGACTCTCATTATACCACCTCTTAACCTCTCTTTGATACCTTCTATGTTCTTGTGTTGACTGTGTTATCTATTTAACCATCTCTCTTCAACTTTTAAATTCTGTTGTTGTTGTCACTGTTAGTTATTAGCATTAAAATTCTACATGGTCTGTGAGGGACTCTGAGTACCAGTTTTCCACTTGGAATAGAACAAAGGCTCTCATCTGCAATCTGGGTCCTTGGGAGGAGTTAAAACTCAAGTCTTTGGATTTCTGAAATCATCAAATTTAACTTACTATGTTCATCAGATTGTTAGCCTTTATCACCATGGATTCTAGTTTTCTCCAGGTTACATCCTATGGGAGTTTTCCTAATTTCCTTACAGAGTAAGGTGTACACTTTGTTGGTGGTTTGCTGTATTTTATCAAAAATATTTGCTTTTTTGGAGCTGGAGTATTTTCAGAATAACTTTCCTAAATTGACAGAACTGAAGTCTGCACATCTTCTCTCATAGGCTGTGTCAGGTTAAGTATATATATTAAGGGCTTGAGAATTTTCTATTACTTTAAAGTATGCATAGCTTTTAAGAAAAGAGTGTTTTCCTTCTATATAAAAGTATTTTCATGCCAGAATTGATTGTACAACTTAGTAAATATTATTTTTAGAATATACAGTAAAAATACTATCACATTAACGTTAAGCCATAGGAACTGATGTGATCACTTTTTGTTACAAAGTTATGTCAGAACAAATTTAACTTAAGTAGAATAAAAACTACAATGCAATATTTTAAGTAAAGGCTCAAGATAGGTAGAAAAAAAAAAACTCTATCGTCAGATGCCAAAACCACAGAATAGCCTTACTAAGTAGTTGCAGAACTCTCTTTGCATAAAGCCATATGTTCTCTAACAAGATTCTCTATTTCTACTATGAACAAATTGATTTGAAGTATGAAGGTGTCATAGTAAGCCTTTCCACACATTGCATTTTGATAAAGCTGTCAGTGTCTATCTGTACTTCAAAGCTTTATTTGCTGACTTAATTGAAAGATGTAGGTGGTTCACAAATAAAAATCACTGGATAAAGTGATATCATGCAATCAGGCATGTAATTTTTTGGACATTCTTGAATCTTCTCCCTTGATTTCCTCTTAGCCAGGTAACCCTATTTCCCATGTGTATACATTTTTGTCAAGATGTATAGACATGGGAAATAGGGTACCCTGAACGTCCTTTCATTCCATCTTGATAATACCTTTCCTACTGTTTTCTGTCTTTATAGTCTAATTTTGTTAGCAATTTTGGGGTCACTACATGCAAATGAAGAATTCGAAAGGCTTTTTTGCTTCCTCACAAAGATGTTCTTTCCAATGCTAATCTCATCCAGTTCTATATGGATAACTTCCAAAGTTGATTTCCATATCTGCTCAATCACTTTTCCACTCCTGGGGTGTATCACTAACTATAGTTATCTAAAGTACCTGAAAATCTTACCTGGCAAATTGAATTCATTAGCTCTTCAGATAACTATTTGCTTCTAACCCTCTCCCTTTTTTGTATTTTTTTAGTATAGTTGCCATATAATGTCATGCTAGTGTGACGTTTACAGCATAGTGGTTCAACAACTCTCAATGTTGTGCTGTGCTTCTCACAAATGTAGCTCCCATCTGTCATGGTACAACACTATTACAGTATTTTTAACTATCTTCCCTAGGCTGTGCCTTCTATCCCCATGATTTATTCTTTCTGTAAGTGGAAGCCTGTACCTCCCACTCCCCTCCTCCCAATTTTCTCGTGACCCTCCTTCACTATCTTCCCTGGCAACCATCAGTTTATTATTTGTATTTATAGGTCTGATTCTGCCTTTCATTTATTCATTTGTTTTGCTTTTTAGGTTGGTCATATAAGTGAGATGATACAGTATTTGTCTTTCTCTGACTTATTTCACTCAACATAATATCCCCTAGGTCCATGAATCTACCTTTCTTATTTATGATATAATTATTGTCCCATTTTCCTAATCATCTTTGACCTAGTTTATCTTTCATTCTTACAACAAATCTAGAAACTGTCAATTTAATCTTCTGCCTCTACAGTTACAAATCCCTTTCTTTCTAAATTACTCTAAAGTATTTTAAGTTCACATCAAATATTAGAGGGTAACAAACATGATTCTTCTCATATAGCTGGTTAGATCTTAATATTCTACCTTATTTGCTTCAGAATGAGTTTTATATTTCAAATAAGTTATAAACTGAAAATTTAAAGACCCTTATTTGTATTTTCCTGATCTCATGCCCATCCTTTCATTTCACAAGTATTTACTTTTCTGAATTTGATGTTCATTTATATTTCTCACTCATTTGCATCATGCATAAAAATATAACACTATTTTATATGATTTTACATAAAATGATATTGTATATACCTTCTTTCATGTTTTCACATACTATGCTTTTAATATTTATCCATGTACCTGTATCTCTACTTAATTAATATTGATATTTAATTATATAAATAACACATCAATTTGCATTTTAGGAAATATTTAGATCAAATTTATAAATATTGTAAAAACAACATATTATTTGAAATATCACATTTTGCAAATATATGAGTTATATATGATACTACTAGTAATGGAATAACTAGTCAATGAAAGATGATCATTTTCAATTTTACTAAGCTTTTGCTATTTACCATAATTAAGTAATTCAGTAATTAATGAAACTTTCCCTGCTCCTCATCTTTGCTAAAGTTTGTTAATAAGAGTTGTTTTAATTTTTGCCAATCTAATGGAAGTGAATGACATTTCATCTATATTTTCTTGATTACTAGTGAGATTAGCACATTTTTATTGGTTATTCCATTTTTCTTCCTTTAAGCTGATATTCATATTTTTTGCCAGCTTTTCTACTAAGCTAAGTCTTGTTAATTTGTGTTACTTACAGCTCTTAAGGTCTTCATGTGTTCATAAAAACAACGAATATTGTAGATAGCATTTATTTTATGCTCATAATACGTCATGTACTTTTCAGAATCTATACATTCATTAGAACATTTCAGTGACACTAATCCTGTTTTGATATACATGGTAAAATACTGTATTGTCTAGAACCTTATGGAGTATTTTCATTTTGGCATATTTAAACTGATCAGACTATTTTATGATTTCCCTTTGATCTCTAGGGATTTTTCTTACTACAAGGACATAAAAACTTCCCTTTATATAATTTTAAATAGTTAATTTTTTTAATTTTTACAAATAAGTAACTGACTTCTCTGGAATATGCTTTTAGAGCATTGGAATCCATTATTAGTATTACTGTAATTATTTTATAAAAGCAAGTTGTTTCAGTACCATTTGAGTTTTTTCTGTCATTTTCTAAAGCTCTCTGTTTTATGTATCAACTTGCTGCAATAGTGTAATTTTATTTTGGGGCTCTATAATGTCCCATTGATCCATTATCTGTCCCTATGTCAACATACTCTATTGAAATTCATGTAACTGCATACTCTCTCCTGTTAATTGATATAATTCATCCATCCACCTTGTTCTTTATCTTGCTTATCCTTTTTCTAATTACTCTTGACAAATCCCTTTATATTTTTTATTTTTTTTTTAATTTTAATTTAATTTTATTTTTTATAGACATATGATATATTATTAGCCCCAGGGGTACAGGTCTGTGAATTGCCAGGTTTACACACTTCACAGCACTCACCATAGCACATAAATTCCTTTATTTTTTAAATTTTTTTTAATTTTATTTTTTTCAGTGTTCCAAAATTCATTTTTATGCACCACACTTAGTGCTCCATGCAATACATGCTCTCCTTGATACCCACCACCAGGTTCACCCAACCTCGTACCCCCCTCCATTCCAAAACCCTCTGTTTCTCAGTGTTCACAGTCTCTCATGGTTTGTCTCTCCCTCCGATTTCCCCCAACTCACTTCTCCTCTCCATTTCCCCATGTCCTCCGTGTTATCCCTTATGCTCCATATGAAACCATATGATAATTGACTCTCTGCTTGACTTATTTCACTCAACATAATCTCTTCCAGTCCCATCCATGTTGATACAAAAGTTGGGTATTCATCCTTTCTGATGAAGGCATAATATTCCATTGTATATATGAACATATCTTCTTTATCCATTTGTCCATTGAAGGGCATCTTGGTTCTTTCCACAGTTTGGTGACTGTGGCCATTTCTGCTATGAACATCGGGGTACAGATGGCCCTTCTTTTCATTACATCTGCATCTTTGGGGTAAATACCCAGTAGTGCAATTACAGGGTCATAAGGAAGCTCTATTTTTAATTTCTTAAGGAATCTCACACTGTTTTCCAAAGTGGCTGCACCAACTTGCATCCCCACCAACAGAGTAAGAGGGTTCCCCTTTCACCACATCCTCTCTAATGCTTATTGTTTACTGTCTTGTTGATTTGGCTATTCTAATTGGTGTAAGGTTGTATCTCAATATGGTTTTGATTTGAATTTCCCTGATGGCTAATGATGATGAACATTTTTTCATGTGTTTGTTAGCCATTTGTATGTCTTCTTTGGAGAAGTGTTCATTCATGTCTTCTGCCCATTTTTTGACATGATTATCTGTTTGTGTCCATTGAGTTTGAGGAGTTCTTCATAAATCTTGGATATCAGCCCTTTGTCTGTAGTGTCATTTGCAAGTATCTTTTCCCATTCCATGGGTTTCCTCTTGGTTTTGTTGACTATTTCCTTTGCTTTGCAGAAACTTTTGATCTTGATGAAGTCCTAAAAGTTCATTTTTGCTTTCGTTTCCTTTGCCCTTGGAGACATGTCTTGAAAGAAGTTGCTGTGGCTGATGTTGAAGAGGTTACTGCCTATGTTCTTCTCTAGGATTTTGATAGATTCCTGCCTCATGTTCAGGTCTTTTATCCATTTCAAGTTTATCTTCATGTATTTTCTAGCACCATTTTTTGAAGAGACTATATTTTTCCACTGTGTATCTGCTTTTTGAAGATTATTTGAACATAGAGTTGTGGGTCCATATCTGGGCTCTCTACTGTGTTCCACTGGTCTATGTCTGTTTTTGTGCCAGTACCATGTTGTCTTGGTAATTACAGACTTGTAAGAAAGCTTGAAAGCAGGCAACGTGATGCCTCCAGTTTTGTTTTTCTTTTTCAACATTTCCTTAGGGATTTGGGGTCTTTTCTGGTTCCATACAAGTTTTAGGATTGTTTGTTCTAGCTCTTTGACAAATGCCAGTGGAATTTTGATCAGGATGGCACTGAAAGTATAGATTGCTCTAGGCAGTATAGACATTTTAACAATGTTTACTCTTCTGATCCATGAGCATGGAATGGTCTTCCATTTTTTGTGTTTTTTTTTTTTTTTCAATTTCTTTCAAGAGTGTTCTGTAGTTCCTTGAATACGGATCCTTTACCTCTTTGATTAGGTTTATTCCTAGGTATCATATGGTTCTTGGTGCTATAGTAAATGGAATCAATTCTGTAATTTCCCTTTCTATATTTTCATTGGTGGTGTCTAAGAAAGCAACTGATTTCTGTACATTGATTTTGTATCTTGCCACATTACTGAATTGTTGTATGACTTCTAGTAGTTTGGGGGTGGAGTCTTTGGGTTTTCCATATAAAGTATCATGTCGTCTGTGAAGAGAGAGTTTGACTTCTTCACTGCCAATTTGAATGCCTTTTATTTCTTTTTGTTGTCTGATTGCTGTTGCTAGGAGTTCTAGTACTATGTTGAACAATACAGGTAGATTTTATGAAGTTGAGGAATTTTCCTTCTATCCCTATACTTTGAATTGTTTTAATCAGGAGCGGATGCTCTATCTTGTCAAATGCTTTTTCTGCATCAGTTGAGAGGACCATGTAGTTCTTCACTCTTCTCTTACTGATTTGTTCTGTCCTATTGATTGATTTGCAAGTGTTGAACCACCCTTGCATCCCATGGATAAATCCCACCTGGTCACAGTGGATAATCTTTTTAATGTACTGTTGGTTCCCATTAGCTAGGATCTTGTTGAGAATCTTGGCATCCATTTTCATCAGGGATATTGGTCTGAAGCTCTCCTTTTTGGTGGGGTCTTTGCCTTGTTTGGGGATCAGGCTAATGCTGGCTTCATAAAAGGAGTCTGGAAGTTTTCCTTCTGTTTCTATTTTTTTAAAAAGATTTTATTTGTGTATTTGACAGAGATCACAAGTAGGCAGAGAGGCAGGCAGAGAGGGAGAGGGGGAAGCAAGCCCCCTGCTGAGCAGTGAGCACAATGTGGGACTTGATCCCAGAACCCTGGGATCATGACCTGAGCCAAAAAGGCAGAGGCTTTAACCTACTGAGTCACCCTGGTGCCCCCTGTTTCTATTTTTTGAAACAGCCTCAGGAGAATTGATATTATTTCTTCTTAGAATGTATGGTAGAATTCTCTAGGGAATCCATCAGGTGCTGGGCTCTTGGTTTTTTTGTGAGGTTTTTGATCACTGCTTCAATCTCGTTCCAGGTATTTGTCTATTCAGGTTGTCAATTTCTTTCTTATTCAGTTTTGGAAGTTTATAGGTTTCCAGGAATGCATCCATTTCATCTAGGTTGCTTAACTTATTGGCATATAACTGTTGATAATAATTTCTGATGATTGTTTCTATCTCCTTGGTGTTAGTCGTGACCACTCCCTTTGCATTCATAATTTTGTTAATTTGGATCCTCTCTCTTTTCTTTTGGATTGGTTTGGCCAGTGGTTTATGGGTCTTATTGATTCTTTCAAAAAAGCAGCTTCTCCTGTATCTTTAGTTTCTACCTCATTTGATCTCTGCTCTAATCTTGATTATTTCCCTTCTCATGTGTGGGGTTGGCTTAATTTGTTGTTGATTATCCAGTTCTTTAAGATGTAAAGAGAGCTGGTGTATTCTGGATTTTTTAATGTTTTTGAGTGCAGCTTGGATGGCTATGTATTTCCCCTTTAGGACCACCTTTGCCATATCTCATAGGTTTTGAACCAATGTGTGTTCATTCTCATTGGTTTCCATGAATTGTTTAAGTTCTTCTTTGATTTCCTGGTTGATTCAAACATTCTTAAGCAGGGTGATCTTTAGCTTCCTAGTATTTTAGTTCCTTCCAAATTTTTTCTTGTAGTTGAGCACCAGTTTCAAAGCACCAAAACCATCTAACAATTGTAAATATTTATGTCCCCAATACAAGTGCAGCCAACTACATAAGCCAACTGTTAATCAAGATAAAAAGTCACACTGATATAAGTACATTAATAGTAAGGGACCTTAACATGCCACTCTCAGTACTAGACAGATCACCCAAGCAGAAAATCCATAAAGTAATAGACACCTAAACAGAAAATCCATAAAGAAACAAGAGCATTGAATGACACCTCGGGCCAGATGGACATCGTAGGTATATACAGAACATTCCACCCTAAAACAACAGAATACTCATTCTTCCCAAGCGCACATGGAACTTCCTCCAGAATAGACCACATACTGGGTCATAAATCAGGACTCAACTGATACCAAAAGATTGAGATTATTCCCTGCATATTCTCAGTCAAACTCCTCTAAAAACCCTAATAAAAGTTTTAGAATTAGATTGTTTATATAGACTGTGTTTTAGTAGAATTGTCATGCTCATGATACTGAACCTTATATTCACGAATAGTATTATTTGTCCATTTATCTATATCTTCTTTTATGTCTTTGAATAAAGTGTTATTATTGTTTTTGAAGACCTTCATATGACTAACAGATTGGACCTTTATTGTTTTGCTGCCATGATAATAATAACCTTTTCAAAATTTATTTTGAAAGTTGAATCTAGTATATGAGAACAATTTAATTCTGTATTGCTCTTGTATTTCATTTTTCCATATTCAGTCTCCAGATTGAATTCCTAAGAATTTGCCTCACTCTTCGATTTGCCAGAGGATGTTTTCTCCCTTGCTTACTATAGTCATTTAGGTTCTCCTTTCATCATGAATCTTCCTAAAAATTAAGACACTTTTCACTAAGAGCCTTCTATTTGTACGTATTGTCAATATGATGAATCCAAAAGTATTAGTCTTGAGTATATGACCAGACTGTAGCCTGCATTTTCAGATTCATCTCTGTCCATTTCATGATCTGCTCCCAAGCTTACATGATCGAGGCAGCTTGAAGTTTCTTGAGGACTTTCAGACTGCTTGCCTCAGTTTCTTGCTTTGTCTCTATGCTGCCCTGTTCTTTCACACATGGCCCTCTTCATAAGGAAGCTCACAACATAGAAGTTTGCTTCTTCAAAACCATAAGGAATGCTGGAAACTCAAAAATTTTACTTGTATTTATTCAATCAAAACCACATGTTATTTATAAATTCTTTCAATGAATATTTAGAACAATACCTAACTTAATGTGTTATGTTCAAGAACGGTAACTATGGACAAGCCAGACATGACCTATTACACTCTATTATAAAGAGTAAGACAAGTACATAATAACACACATCCCACCACCTTTACCATATTCTATTGAGAAGCAAGTCAAAAGTTCCACCCATACTTAGGGTGTTGGAACTGTATAAGGGTACAGATACCAGAAGGCAGGGTTCATGGGCACAGCCTTAAGTCTTTCCCACTGTATTATATCCCAGATTTTCCAAAGGCAAAACAGAAGTTTCCTTTTTATAAATTTTCTTTTTCAGTATATAGAAAGCTATACAGTAAAGCAGAAACACAAGCACTTATAAACATAGTGTTTTATTATTCACTAAAATCAAACTGTACTATTCATACTGTTGAAAAATTTCACTTTGAATCTTAATACTCTCTTGTGAGCATCATCTCATATTACCAGTGTTTACATATTAATATATATATATATATATATACCTCTTTTTTTTTAAGATTTTATTTATTTGACAGAGAGATGACAAGTAGGCAGAGAGGCAGGCAGAGAGAGAGGGGGAAGCAGGCTCCCTGCTGAATGGAGAGCCCGATGTGCGGCTCAATCCCAGGACCCTGAGATCATGACCTGAGCTGAAGGCAGCGGCTTAACCCACTGAGCCACCCAGGTGCCCCATCCCTCTTTTTAAGTTAAATATGTAATAAATAATAATCTTATAACTTATCATTGTGTGGTTAGATTACAGTTATTAATTTGCTAAATATCAAACCTAGGATAATAAAGTATACAAAAGACCAGACCAGTAAGGAAAAGTAGTGTAGAAGTAACGTTGCATCAAGTCATACATGGATATTTTTAGAGAACACTGCTAACTGTGGCCATTAGTCACACTGGTAGCTATTAAAAATTAATTAAGATTAAATACAATTAAAACTTAATATTTCAGCTACATTAGCCACAGTACAAGTGTTCAGTAGTCCTAAGTAGCTATTGACTACTATTTTGGACAGAGCAGATATAGAATATTACCATTATCACAGAAACTCTGTTGGACAGTGCTGTTATAGTGGACAATGATGAATAAAACATGAGGTTAGATTTTATGTTATTTCCTGGGAACCCGTATGGTCTTTTATTTGTTGAAAAAGATATTAGCTATTTCCCCCTAGTATACAACATAGTAAAGAACAAAGTAATATAAAATTTTAAGAACTATTTGACACAAATAAATGTATAATACCTATTTAAACAAATTAAATGTATACAAAATTGCTGAAATCATTTAAAGGAATAAAAAAAGATGACATAAAAAGATTTTTAATTATTCTGATTATTAATTTATATGACAAAATACCACTTTAAACTTAAGCTATTTTCTATAGAATTATTTCTTCGATATTTGTCTTTTCTGGTCCTAGGATCAAATTATTAATAATTTAATTTAATAAACTTAATTATTCTTGAATTAATAGCCTAAATATATTCAGTCTTCTATATTTAACACAGTGAAAATTCCATGGGGTATATTTAAAATATGTGACAAAATAATTCTAAAGCTCTCAAGGAAAAAATTAAAGTGAGTGCATCAACATATATATAAATATGCATAAAGATAAGTTATCTGTACCAAGATATATAGCGCTTCCTTTTAACAACATTAGTTTTAAAATATGGTATTGGCAAATAATTATTATATCTAAACATTGAAAGATGCTGCAGGGTATTAGTATATATAACAGGAAAAACCAAACACAAAGAGGAACTTTGAAAAATAGAATACGTATGTAGGGAAAATAAATTTTTAGGATGCCATAAAAATAACCATAGATATACCTGTAGTGGAGGCTAGCATTCCACAAATCAACCTATGAGCCAACCAATTAATCAAAGAACTTACAGAAGTTTACTCAGGGTGGGGGAGCATAGATGCTCTTTCTTGTGCTTAGCAAAACAGATTCCAGAGGTTTAAAACAGACTGCTAAATCTACCTTGTATTACTGGCTGTCAGAGGAAGCACAGCAGGATAAGGATGATAAAGACCAGATTCATAAGAGCAAAGAATTGGGAATATTGCCAAGTTAGGAGTTACATTCTATTAAGATAGAATATAATTTTGTAAATAAAATGTTTATTGAAAAACACATAAATGAAATGTGCATCCATTAATAAAAATAAAAGTGCATTAATAGTGTATTTTGTTTACTAAAGCACAAATTATTAAATAATGTTTTTAAATGTCTTGACTTAGTGTTTGCTAAATGATTTTTAATACACAAAAATGAAAATAGTTGTTTTAATTTCATTATACTAGAAAGCCAATAGAATGAGTGACCTGATGGCTGATGCTTAAGTAAGCTTAAGGAAAATAAAACTGGTGGGGGCTATAAACCAAACACAAAAATCAAAATTCCAGTAAAATTAATGTAGAAATCAGTCTGTATTAAAAAAATAAATTCTATTGACTAATTAAAAGAAACAAAACATACAAAATAGGAATGTAGCAGGTTATATAATCACATAAAATAAGATGTTGATTAAGTATAAAATAAAATACCAATATGCACATTCATTAAAATGTGATTTCCAAAAAACTAAGATTTATGACTATTAAGAAATAGAAAATTTTATTTAACCAAATATTAAGAAAAACATAATTTATTACTTGTCAAGTATTATATTTAATATTATATATAAGCTGAGATTTCATGTCAGGATTTTTTAGTTTTATATGAAAAACAATTGTCATGGTATATATTGTTTCAGATAATAAAATCTATTTTCTTTTTCTCAATAGATTTTCTTACCCCAGAAAAAACAATTGAAATTATTCTCTTAATATATGTTAAATTCTTACCCAATCTGTTTCTTTCTTTCTCTGTATATGTGTATATATGTAGGTGTGTGTGTATGTATTTTTACATATTCAAATAAGTATATATTACATTTGTAGACTTAAGCACTATTCTCCCAGAAATTGATAAAAAGAGAGAAAAATGTATAAGGAGACTGAGACTATCAATCAGCATGTCCTAACTGATATATATAAATCTTGACCTTCTGATAACTATAGAATACATATTCAGTTCCAGTATACATAGAACATTCATTAAGATAAAAACACTGAACTATGAATCATATCTCAAGAAGTAATAAATTGTTGGAAGCATACAAAGTATATTATTTGGTCAGGATGGAAATGTATTAGAAATCTATTTTTAAAGTACCTAGAAAATTTACAAATATTGGAAATTAATTATGACACTTCTAATCATCTATTAAATAAAAATGACAATTTAAACAAAGATATTTAGAAATGAATAGTAAAAGAAAGAATAAAATTTTGTGGGATGAAGCTATAGCAGTACTTAAAATTTTGCATTTTTTATGTTTAAAAATAAAGTTTGTAAATTAATTTTTTTAAGGAAAGAACACACACAAAGTAAGTAGAAGAGTGAAAACATGTGAAATAGAAAACAATCAAACCAAAGGGTGAATCAGTAAAACTCGTTCATTTGAAACATCTCTGGCTAGAGAGAAAATATAAATTATTAATATAAATAAAACAGATCCTCCAGTTATTAAAATATTATAGGAGTATTTGGGTGAAAGGTATGATAATAAATTTAACTTTATATGAACAAATTTCTTAAAGGAAACAAATTTTCCAAGAATATTTAGAATATCTGAAAGTTCGATATTTATTAAATAAATTAAATATGACAAATGCTTTCTCACAAAGAAAATTCTTGACCATATTGCGTAATGTTAAACTCCATTGATTAAGAAGTAACTCTTGTAAGAAGAAAACAATCCAATAAAAACAAAGCAAAAGAGTTTAACAGATATTTTACCAAATAACATATATTTGCACATTAAAAAAACATATATTTGCACATCAAAAAGCACATAAAAATGTTCAATAGCATGTAAACCTGGCGATTCACAGACCTGTAGCCCTGGGGATAAAAATACATTATATGTTTATAATAAATAAATAAATAAATAAATAAAAATCGAAAACGACACAAGAAAATGGAAAGATATTCCGTGCTCATGACTTCAAAAAATAAATACTAGGTTTTGTGTTGAAAAAAAAAAAATGTTCAACAGCATTAGTCATTAGGGATATCCACAGTTAAATTAGATACCACAATACCTAGTAGATTGTCTAAAATTAAGAAGATTTGTAATATCAAGTCTTGGTGAAGACTGCAGTGACTGGTAGTCTAATACAGTGAGCATGAGGGGTGTCAAAAGATGCAGCTACTTTAGAAAACAGTTTAGCAAGTTATGTAACTTTGGACACACACTTATCCTGTTACCCAAGAATTCACTCCTAGGTATTTTGCAAAAATTAAAACCTGGTTCCAGAAAAAATGTTACATGATTATTTACAATAGCTTTATTCCTAGCAGTCACAATCTTATATATTCAAATACCCCTCAACTGTAAATGGATAAATAAATTATGGTATATTCATATGGTGGACTAACAATCAACACAAAGGGACAATTGGAGATATACACATTAATATGGATGAAGCTCAACAAAATTGTGCTCAGTAACAGAATCCAGTCACCAAAAAAAGTACCTGTGTAGCTTTCTGTTGATAGGATAGGTTAGAAAAATGAATCTACAGTGTTATAAATTATATGAATTTCTGCCTGGGATGGTGGGGAGGTGGTGATGGGGCTGCAGTTTCAAGGGAAGTTTTAGGGTATCCTATATGTGGTGTAAGGATACATGGTTGTATATAGGTGTCAAAACATATCAGTCAACTCACTTAAGGTTGGAAGCATTTTACTGTATATGAAGAGTACTTCAGGAAAACTGATATTTTAAAAGGAACTGTGTAAAACCTCTATGGAGAAAAGTACAAAATATACTGAAAGTCTGAACATTTAACAAATTCAGAAATACACTCTATTTAGGTCTAAGAATTCATTATTGAAAATTATTTTTCTCAATTAACATACCTATGATGTAATTTCAATTAAAATATTAATATGTTTTTCTTAAAAATCACATATGTTTTTTAAAAAATTCATTTGGAAGAAAATAGGAATCCCTGGATGACTGTTGGTTAAGTGTCTGTCTTTGACTCAGGTCATGATCCTGGGACTAAGCCCCATGTCAGACTCTGGGCTCAACATGGAGTCTACTTGTCCTTCTCCCTCTGTCCCTCTGTGCTCTGTCTCTCAAATAAAGAAATAAAATCTTTAAAAAAGGAAAAGCTAAAATTCATTTGGAAGAAAATAATAAATGAAAATAGAGTATTTTGATACAAACTGATGGTAGAGAACTTGCCCAAATACAGTTGAATGTTCTGTAGAGAAATAGTGTGAACTGTCAAGTGTCAGAGAAAAAAATGTAGGAAAACAAAATATAATTTAATAAATTATAACATAAACTGTAGAATAGTTAGTTAAGTTTTGGTAAAAATATATCTGCCATCACATCTTATAAAAATACCAGAAATAAAATTTAATTAAATGCAAGGATTAAAGTTTATCTTAAATATGAGTTAAATATAATGACATTATTTTTTTAATTGAGTATAATTAAACATTTTATAAGAAGTATATATGGGCATAGACTTTCTGATCATAAGGTAGGCATCAAGAAGTCAGACTGGGAAATGATAATTTCAACTCACAGTTAATATTTCTAGACATTGAAAATATATGAAGAGCTAAATAAAAAATATTGAATGATTATGGCAAATTAAATATTACCATCTATAAAATCAGAGCTCTTATATATTAATGAAAATGTTATCAATAAGGTTTTGCATAGGATATTAAATATTTCAAAAGAAAATTTGAGAAATTTGAAAATATGAATGTCACTAGTATTACAGTAAATGTCAGTAAAAGGTTGGTTGGACTTCTACTAACAAAATAAAATATTATTAAATATAAAATAAGTATTTTCCAGTGAATTCAAAATGGTATTCTCAATATGCTCTTATAGAATTATAAATTGTTAAGGCTTTCAAAAATCCTTATTTAAAGTCTTAAGACACTCAAAGTATTCAGATTACTTATTATGAATCTCAGAGAATTTTACAAAGGCAATAATCAGAATTGCTATAAAGTTTTATATATAAAGATGCTAATTACATAAGTCTTCAGATAGAGCCACAAATATAACATCAGATATTAAAAAACAGTGATTTATACATTTGTAATTTATATTACCATCATATGCATACACCTATTACATGATTGCATTTTTATATATATAAATGATAATGAAATATTATAAACATTTCTAAGTTTTTAAAATTTTATAGCATATTCACAATAGAAAGAAAATTATAAAAATTACAATGATAATATAGAGAATATAAAACAGTACAAATCAATTATTAAACATAGCAAATGTGAAAGGGAAGTGAATTGTCTTGGATATGAAATCAAGGAATTAATTTGCTATTTATTTTTCTTAAAATCCCCTGAATATAAAATATATGCCCATAGCCATTACGAGCCACATTTCTTACCCCAGCCTTGTTTGCACATTTTAGTAAGTTGACAAGTTTTTAAATGCTATTAGTCCTTCCTCCCCCCCAAATACAAAATGATATAAATGTTACATTTTTAGGTAGAGTTTCAGTAAAAATGCTGTTTTTAAGTAGGAGGATTTCTTTTAAGTGGAGACCAGAAAACCTGCCAAGCTTATGTCATAAATAGGTTATTTTTAAATGCTAGTAAGTTCAGTCACTGATTGATGTGCTTTAAAAGACTATTCATGGGGCGCCTGGGTGGCTCAGTGGGTTAAGCCGCTGCTTTCGGCTCAGGTCATGATCTCAGGGTCCTGGGATCGAGTCCCGCATCGGGCTTTCTGCTCAGCGGGGAGCCTGCTTCCCTCTCTCTCTGCCTGCCTCTCTGTTTACTTGTGTTCTCTCTCTGTCAAATAAATAAATAAAATCTTTAAAAAAAAAAAAAAAGACTATTCACAAAAATCTCTATTTGCAATGCTAGAGTGTAAAATGGAATGAATGGTTTTCATAGTTCCAAGACTGTTTAATTTACTTATAATCCTGGGATTATAAATTTTTATTAAGGAAAATTGTATTTATTAACAGTTGGTTATAGATAACTTCAATGTATTTATTTATTTAAAATTATAAACAATATTTGACACAGGGGATTGACTATACCCACCAATATTATAATCTGCTTACTATCTTAGATTTCACTTTAAAAATTTGTATAGTTCTTGACTAGCATTAAGATCCTTTAAATCCCTAATTCACTCCCTATAGCTTTAGTATTTTAATTTAAAAGAACAAATTTAATTCATTTATTATTTATTTATTAGATCATTTAATTTATTTATTAAATTCATTTATTATTTTTTGAATTATTTAATTTATATATTATATATTATATATTATTATGTATTTATTATATAGATATTCAAAGTTTCTAGGTACTAGAAGCTTAACATATGATTTTATGAATTCACAAGTCAAATGAAAAAAATTTGCTTACCATACTATCTCATGGTAAGGTTATGCAGATTACCTTATATTTTTTTACTGAGTGAAGAAGACATGAGTGGCAGACTTATTTGCAAGGACTCAAAAATTCCTGGCTGACTGGTTAACACTGTATTTTGGGATAGGTTGAAACTGCAGTTAGATTATGTATTGAGCACTGGTTTGGGAACTCTAAGTGACACCATTTGAGGGTTTGTTTTTTTTTTTCTTTTTGGTATAAACACTTTCATTTAACATAAACCTTACCCTCTGTTAGCTCCCCCGACCTCTTACTTGCACATTCAGCACAAAGTCCATATCCTTCATAGTTCTGAACATTGTGTGTCAGGCTCCTGATGACCTATCTCTGTAACTACCTGGTACAGACACGAGATACCACATGGAATTTACAGGCCAAAAATAATGAATTACTGTCAGTAGTCATTGTGCAATATACTGTTCCTCATTTTTCTATATTTGTACACACTGTCAACTCTATCTGACTTTCCTTTCCATCTGTACACTGAAAAAATCTAATCATTCTTCAGCACTTAATTGTCTTTAACACAGGTACCTCCCCCTCTATCATGCTGTAGATTATTCTATACCTCAATTATAGTATGTTTCAATTATATGTCTACTTTTTTCCTTGCCTATTAGTATTTAGTTCTCTCAGCATACACTTTATTTTAAAAGTTTTTATAGTTAGAAGTACTTTGAGAACAGAATTCCATTTTATTTATATGTGTGACCTATGTTCCAAGAGGCTTTTAGAACCCCAGGGGGTTCCTGGGTAGCTCAGTCTGTTAAGCATCTATTGATTTCATCTCAGGTCATGATCTCAGGGTTGTGAGATTGAGACCCATGTTGGACGCCACACTAGGCATTTAACCTGCTTAAGATTCCTCCACTCTCTCTCTCTCCCTCTGCTCCTTCACACCCTCTTGGTTAACCATCCAATTCTTGATTTCAGCTCAGGTCATGATCTCAGGGCTGTGAGATCAAGCTCCCTGTTGGGCTTTGTGGGCTTTGTGGTGGGTGTGTGGAGCTTGATTCTGTCTCTCCCTCTCTGTCTGCCTCTGCCCCCCCACCACCACTCTCATGCTCTCTCTCTCTCTCTCTCAAAAACAAAACAAAACACACACACTCAGGATGAAAGACAACTGTTCAAAAGAAAGAGAAAATAATGCATATAGTCACACTTTCTCAAACCAAACATTCTTAATAAAACATTGTGTAGATTCATCTCTGAAAAACAGTCTGAGGGGCTTGAAGTGGCTGGGGGGTGGGAGGTTGGGGTGCCAGGTGGTGGGTATTATAGAGGGCACAGCTTGCATGGAGCACTGGGTGTGGTGAAAAAATAATGAATACTGTTTTTCTGAAAATAAATAAATTGGGAAAAAAAAAAGAACACATGAAAAAAAAAAAGAACATTTAAAGCAAAAAAAAATTGTGTAGAAATTAAGAGGTTTTTGTTTATTTTATTTTTATTTTTTTTTAAAGATTTTATTTATTTATATGACAGAGAGAGATCACAAGTAGGCAGAGAGGCAGGCAGAGAGAGAGGAAGGGAAGCAGGCTCCCTGCTGAGCAGAGAGCCCGATGCGGGACTCGATCCCAGGACCCTGAGATCATGACCTGAGCCAAAGCCAGCGGCTCAACACACTGAGCCACCCAGGCGCCAACGTATTACTGAAGGATAATACTTGATATCATAGGGATGTTAGATTAAAATAAAACCAGTTATGCTTTTTACAATAAAAAATGTTTTAAGAAAGTCAGTATAAACTTGTAGTACTTAAAACTAGATCACTATATGCAGGCATTAGCAGATATATTATGACATATTTATGGGTGAGGAGTATATTGTAAATATATTGTAGCTACCAATATAAACTTAGATATGTATTCAAAAATAGTACTAATACTAACTGGGCATCCATCATGTCCAGGGTAATGATCTGGTTACTATAGATAAAACAGAAAACAAAACTAATAAATTCTTTCATCTCATAGAGCTTTTATTCTAAAATGATTGAACATAATGATTATTTTATATGCTTATAAGTGCTGAAGGAAAAATTATACTAAGAAAATGGGCATAGAAAATCTTCAAGGAGGTCAAAGGACTTTTGTGTAAAATATATGCAAGTTTGATATACAGACTAAAGTGATAGGGTATAAAAACCATACACACATATATACACAAACTGAACAGAAACCAAAATCATTAATGAGATCAATAAAGAAAAAACAAAAAAGGTCCTCTGTATATCATGTACACAAAGACAAGCACATGAGGATAGGACTTCAATAATAGGTAGAATTAAAAACAGAGTAAGATGAGATTTGAACTGAATAGGAATGGAGTTTACATGTTGTATTTTTTTAAACTGAATTGGCTTGCTAGGGGTGCCATAACAAATAACACAAATTGGTGGCTTAAATAGAATTTATCTCACCACAGCCCTGGGGACTAGAAGTCCAAGATCAAGATATTGGTAAGGTTGGTTTCTCCCGAGGCTTCTCTGGCTCATAGATGGCCCTCTTCTCCCTGTGTCCGCTTCATGACTTCCTTTTGTATCTGTGTCCAAATTGCCCTCCTTTTACATAGACATTAGTCAGATTAGATTAGGCCATACCCTAATTATTTAATTTAAATGTAATTGCCTCTTTAAGGGCTGTATCTCCAAATATAGTCACATTCTGCAGCACTTGGAGGATAGGGGTTCACCATATGAAGGGAGAGGGGTGCACAATTCAATCCATAACAACTTTTATGTTTTGTATATATATATATATATATGTATATATATATACAAAAGATTTTATTTATTTAACACAGAGAGAGAGTGTTGGGGGGGAACACAAGCAGGGGGAGTGGCAGAAGGAGAGGAAAAAACATGCTCCCTGCTGGGCAGACAGCCAGATGTGTGATTGAATCCTAGGACCCCAGGATCATGACCTGAGTCAAAGGCAAACACTTAACCGAATGAACCATCCAGTGCCCCACAACTTTTATATTTTAGAACAGTTTTATATTTAAAGAAATACTGGAATGGCAGCATTTAGCATTCCAGCATTAATATGTTCTTATATTTTTGGCTTGCTTCTTGAAAAGGGTGATTATATTTATTTTTGAATGTTAAACCTGCCTTGTTTAACTAGAATAAACCACATTTGATTATAGTATAAAAGTCTTCTTATACTTTTTTTTTAAAGATTTTAGTTATTTGACAGACAAAGATCACAACTAGGCAGAGAGGCAGGCAGAGAGAGAGAGAAGGAAGAAGGCTTCCTGCCAAGGAGAGAGCCTGATGCGGGGCTCTATCCCAGGATCCTGGGACCATGACCTGAGCCGAAGGCAGAGGCTTTAATCCACTGAGCCACCCAGGTGCCCCTTCTTATACATCTTTATATTCAGTTTGCAGAGGTCTTTTTATACCTATGTTCATGAGATATTAGACTTGGTTTTTGTTTCTTGTTATTACCTTAATCGTTTTTTATGTTGACCTCATAAAATGGATTAGAAAATGTCCCCTTGTGATTTACACTCTCACCACCTTTATTTGACATAGTAATGGAAGTCCTATCAACAGGAATCAAACAACAAAAAGAAATAAAAGGCAAAATGGTAAGGAAGAGTAAAACTCACTACTTACAGATGACTTGATACTCTATATAAAAAACCTAAAAGACTCCACCAAAAAATTGCTAAAACTGATACACAAATTAGTAAAGTCAGAGGATACAAAATCAATGTACAGAAATCTATTGCATTTCTAGACACCAATAATGAAACAGCAGAAAGGGAAATTAAGGAATCAATTCCATTTACAGTTGTACCAAAACCAATAAGGTGCCTAGGAATAAACTAAATCAAAAAGGTGAAAAACCTATATACACTGAAAACTATAAAACACAGATGAAAGAAATTGAAGGTGACACAAATAAATGGAAAAACAGTCCATGCTCATGGATTAGAAGAACAAATATTATTAAAATGTCTATATTACCCATTGCAATCCACACATTTGATGCAATCCCTATCAAAATGCCAACAGCGTTTTTCACAGAGCTAAAACAAACAATCCTAAAATTTGTATGGAGTCACAAGAAACCCCAAATAGCCATGCAACATTGAAAAAGAAAAGCAAAGCTGGAACTGGAAGCATCACAATTCCAGCCTTTAGGTTATATTACAAAGCTATGTTGATCAAAGGAGTATGGTACTGGCACAAAAAGACACGTAAATTAATAGAACAGAATAGAATACCCAGAAATGAACCCACAACTATGAATAAACAATCAACAAATGGTGTTGGGAAAACTGGATAGCCACATGCTAAAGGATGAAACTAGACCACTTTATTATACCATACATAAAAAGAAACTCAAAATGAATGAAAGATCTATATATGAGATCAGAAACCGTAAAAAAGTCCTAGAGGAGAACACAGACAGTAGCTTTGTTGATATCAGCCACAGCAACTTATTTCTAGATATGTCTCCTGAGACAAGGAAACAAAAGCAACTGTTGAGACTATATCAAAATAAAAAGCTTCTGCACAGTGAAGGAAACAATTAACACAATTAAAAGACAACCTACAGAGTGGGAGAGGATATTTGCAAATGACATATTTGATAAAGGGTTAGTATCTAAAATATATAAAGAACTTACAAAACTCAACATTCAAAAACAAATAATTTAAAATGGGCAGAAGACATGAGTAGACATTTTTCTGAAGAAGACATATAGATGGCCAGGAGACACAGGAAACAGTGCTGAACATCACTGACCACCACGGAAATGCAAATCAAAACCACAGTGAAGTTTCACTTCATACTTGTCAGAATGGCTAAAATCAACAACACAAGAAAGAAATAGGTGTTGGTGAGGATGTGGAGAAAGGGGATGTTAATGTTAGGATGTAAACGGTATAGCCACTGTGGAAAACATTATGGAGGGTCCTCAAAAAGTTAAAAAGAGAACTACCCTACAGTACAAAAATTGCACTACCAGGTATTTACCCAAAGAATATAAAAATACTAATTCAGAGGAATACATGCACCCTCAATGTGTGTAGCAGCATTATCAACAATGGCCAAATTGTGGAAGCAGTCCTAGTATCCACCCACCAATGAATGGATAAAGAAAAGGTGATATATATCACACACACACACACACACACACACACAATGGAATATCACTCAGCTGTCAAAAAGAATGAAATCTTGCCATTTGCAGATGTGGATCTAGCTGGAGAGCACTATACTAAGCGGAAGAAATCAGGGAAAGACAAATATCATATGATTTTACTCATGTGGAATTTAAAAAACAAAACAGGAGGAAAGGGAAAAAAGAAGGAAATCATAAAGCAGGTTCTTAAATATAGAGAATAAACTGAGGGTTGTTGTAGGGGAGGTAGGCTGGGGAATGGATTAAATGGGTAATGGATATTAAGGAGGTCACTTGTGATGAGCACTGGGTATTGTATGTAAGCGATGAATCACAAAATTCTACTGAAACTATGGTTACACTATATGTTAGTTAACTGGAATTTAAATAAAAACTTGAAATAGAAAAAAGAGATGCTTGGGTGGCTGAGTTGGTTTGGTGTTTGACTCTTGATTTCAGGGTCATGATCTCAGGGTTGTGGGGTTGAGCCTAATGTGGGACTAATGTACTGGGCATGGAGCCTGCTTGAGTTTCTCTCTCTCTCTTCCTCTGCACCTCCCCTCTAAATATAAATAAATAAATACATACATACATACATTAATTTTTTTTAAAGAAAAGGAAAATGTAATAGCAACTGTAAAAAAAAAAAAAGAGAGAGAGAGAGAGAGAGCAAAAAGAGCAAGAGAGAGAGAGCGTGATATTGAGAGAGAGAAACCGAGAAACAGGCTCTTAACTATAGGAACAAACTGATGGTTACCAAAGGGGAGAGGTAGGGGGAGGATGGGTGAAATAGATGATGCAGATTAAGAAGTTCACATGCTGTGATGAGCACTGCGTGTTGTATGTATGTGCTGAATCACTATGTTGTACATCTGAAATTAATATTACACTGCATGTTAACTAACTAGAATTTAAATAAAAACCATTAAAAAAGTGTTCCCTTTTTTTGTTGTTGTTGGAGGACATTGTAGAATATTGGTATAATTTCTTTCTTAAATGTTTGGTAGAATTGGTCACTGACATCATCCGGACTTTGTGCTTTCTTTTTGGAAGTTTATTAAATTTCCTAGTTGCTAAAGACATACAAATTATCTACTTCTCTTTCTGTTTCTATAGAGAATATACTTCATCTTTCAAAGAATTTATACATTCCCTCTAAGTTATCAAATTTGTGGACAATGGATGGTTCATAGAATTATTCTATTATCTTTCCAACGTCCATGAGATTAGTAGTTTCTCTTTCATTTCTGATATTTGTAATTGCCCCTTTTCCCCATTTTTCTTGGTAAGCTTACCTAGAGATTTATAAATTTATTGTTATTTTTAAATAACTGGCTTTGATTCCATCGATTTTTGTCTATACTTTCTTGTTTTAATTTTATTGATTTTTCCTCTTGTTACTATTGTTTTTTTTTCCTGCTTGCTTTATGTATTTATTTGAGAGAGAGAGTAAGAGAGAGAGCATGAGAAGAGAGAAGGTCAGAAGGAGAAGCAAATTCCCCGCAGAGCTGGGAGCCTGATGTGGGGGACTCGATCCCAGGACTCCAGGATCATGACCTGAGCCAAAGGCAGTAACTCAACCAACTGAATCACCAGGAGCCCTTTCTGCTTGCTTTAGTCTAAACTTGCTCTATTTTTTTTATTTCCTAAAATATCCTAGAATGGAATCTTGGTTTTTGATTTTAGATCTTTCTTTTCTAATATTTTTAATGCTTCAATTTTTATACTAAGAATTCACTCACTGCTTTTAGCACACTACATAAATTTTAAGAAAATTGTTCTATGAAAAAGTTTACTGTGAGTTCAAAATATTTTAAAATTTCTCTTGGTATTTTTTTCTTTGACTCGTGTTTTGTTAAGAAGTATATTGTTAAAGGGGCGCCTGGGTGGCTCAGTGGGTTAAAGCCTCTGCCTTCAGCTCACGTCATGATCCCAGGGTCCTGGGACTGAGCCCCGCATCGGGCTCTCTACTCCTCGGGGAGCCTGCTTCCTCCTCTCTCTCTGCCTACTTGTGATCTCTGTCTGTCATATAAATAAATAAAATCTTTAAAAAAAAGAAGCATGTTGTTAAAAAAAAAGAAGAAGTACGTTGTTTAATCCTCCTAATATTTTGGCATGTTTCAGCTGTCTTTCTGTTACTAATTTCTAGTTTAATTTCATGTGGTCCAAAAACATACTTTATATGGGTTCTATTATTTTGAATATGTTAGGGTGTGTTTTATGGCCCAGAGTGTGCCCATTTTCTGAATGTGCTATGAAATCTTGAGAACAGTGTATTCTGTTTATTTAATGAAATATTCTGTCAATGGCAATTTAACCAATTTGATTGATAGCACATTTTAGGTCAACTATATCCTTATTCATTTCCTGTCTGCTTGATCTATCAATTACTAAAAGAACATTGAAGTATTCAACTATAATGGTGGGTTTGCCTATTTTTTTCTTACGGTTTTATCAGTTTTGTCTCATGTAGTTTGAAGTCTGTTTATTATGTACACACAGTAAGGATTAATGTTTCTTCCTGGAAAAATTTTCCCTTTATATATAGCAACTAAAGATTTCTTTTGACTATTGTCATGGCATATCTTTTTATCCCTTTAGTTTTTTTGTTTGTTTTTGTTTTTGTTTTTAGTCAACTGAAATGTTTTTATTGGGTCATTTCTCTACTTTTTTGTGATTAATATGTAACATTTGCTATCTTAACCTTTTTAAGTATACAGTTCAGTGGTATTAAATACATTTACGTTGTCATTCAGCCGTCACCACCATCCATCTCCACAATACTTTCCGTAAAACTGAAACTCTGTACTCCTTAAAGAGTAACTCTCCATTTTCCCCTCCCCAAAGCCTGTGGCAACCACATTATACTTTCCATTCTTGTGATTTTTACTACTCTTACCACCTCATGTTAAGTGGAATCATGGAGTATTTGTCTTTTTGTGATTGGCTGATTTCACTTAGCATAATGTCCTCAAGCTTCAACCATATTGTTATATATATTGGAATTTATTTCTTTTCAAAACTGATTAATATTCTGTATGCATGTATCATATTTTGTTTATCCATTTAGCTGTGAACAGGTATTTGTGTTGGTTTAATATATTAGCTATTTAGTGAATAATGCTGTTATAAACATGGATATACAAATACCCCTTTTCAACTTTGCTTTCATTCTTTTGGGGATATATCCAGAAGCAGAACTGCTGAATTATAAGGTGAATCTATATTTATTTATTTGTTTCATGTTCTTATTTAAATTCTAGTGAGTTAACATATAGTGTAGTATTAGTTTCAGGGGTAGAATTTAGTGATTCATCATTTACATACAATAACACCCAGTGTCCATCACAACAAGTGCCATCTTTAATACTTACACATCTCCCATTCAGTAGCCCATCCCCTCATCAGCCTCCTCTCCAACAGTCAACAGTTTATTTTCTATAGTTAGGTCTGTTATGGCTTACCTCTCTTTCTCTTCTATCCCCCCTATCTTTATCTGTTTTATTTCTTCAATTACACATATGAGTGAAATCATATGGTATTTGTCTTTCTCCGACTTCACTTAGCATAATACTATCTAGCTCGATCCATGTCCTTGCAAAACGGCAAGATATCACTCTTTTTGATGGTTAAGGAATATTTCATTGCACAAATATACACCACTTTTTTTTTAAGATTTTATTTATTTTTTTGACAGAAAGAGACAACAAGAGAGGGAACACAAGCTGGGGAAGTGGGAGAGCAAGAAGCAGGCTTCCTGCTGAGCAGGGACCCAGATGCCGGACTCAATCCAAGGACCCTGGGGTCATGACCTGAGCCAAAAGCAAGCAGTTAACAACTGAACCACCCAAATGCCCCATACACCACAGCTTCTTTATCCATTCATCATTTGATGGACATTTGGACTCTATCCACAATTTGGCTATTGTTGATAATGCTGCTGTAAACATTGGGGTACATGTATCCCTTTGAATCAGTATTTTTATATCCTTTGAATAAATATCTAGTAATGCAATGACTGGATGGTAGGGTAGTTCTATTTTTAACTTTTTGAGGAACCATTGTACTATTTCCACAGGCACTATACCATTTGACATTCACACAATACACAAAGTTTCCAGTTTTTCCACATCCTCTCCAGTATTTGTTGTTTTCTGTTTTAGGTGTTTGTTTGCTTTTTTTGACAATAGCTATTTTAATTATGTGAGGTGGTATGTCATTGTACTTTTCACTTGCATTTCCTTATGTTGAACAACTTTTTGTGTGCTTATTGGTTATTCATTCATCTTCGGAGAACTCTCTATTCAAGTCCTTTGTCAATTTTTGAATTAGATCATTTTTGTTGTTAAGTTTTAGAGTTTTCTATACATCCTGCATATTAATCCCATATTATATGTTTGATTTGCAAATAATTTTTCTTTACTTTGTGGATAATCTCATATGTGTATATATATATTCTTTGTTACTTACGCCTTTGGTGTCATGTCCCAGAAATCATTGCCTAGTCTAACGTCATGTTGCTTTTGTCCTATCTTTTCTTCTAAAGGAGAAAAAGGTCTTATATTTTATGTCTTTTAAGTTTTTAGGTTTAGCTCTTATATGCAGGTACTTAATCCATTTTTAGTTAATTGCATATACTTTTAGGTAAAGTCTAACTTCATTTTTTTACATGTGGATATCCAGTTTTCCCAGCTCTATCTCTTGAAAACATTTCCCTTTCTCCATTGAATGGTCTTGGTATCCTTTTCAGAAATCACTTGACCATATATGTGAGGGTATATTTCTGGATTCTTTTTTATTTTATTTTATTTTATTTTACTTATTTATCTGACAGAGAGAGACAGTGAGAGAGGGTACGCAAACAAGGGGATTAGGAAAGGGAAAGCAGACTTCCTACCAAGCAGGGAGCCCAAAGCAGAGCTCAATCCCAGGAGGCTGGGATCATGACCTGAGCTGAAGGCAGCCCATATTTCTGAATTCTGTTCAATTACGTGTTCCACATCTTTTGAAATCCAAGAATTTTTTTTTAATGCTTTTCTTTTTGCATTATTCTTGGGAAATTTCCAATGAATTTATTTCCTTTACAGTGTTTTTGATTTTTCTATTTTGAATCTTAGTGTTTCTATTCTTCTATGTATAGTGCCCATCTGTTCTTCATGTCATCTACTTTTTCCACTACAACAATTAAAATATCAATCATAATTTTTAAAAATTGCCTATATGATAATCCCAATATATGTTTCATATCTGAGTCCAGTTCTGACACTTTGTCAGATTGATTTTGATTCATTGTTTCGTGTGTGTGTGTGTGTGTGTGTGTGTGTATTTTATATTAATTTGGGTGCAGGTTAGGATCTGTTTAATGGTTTCTGTAGTTGCAAATGCCAGGAGCTTCAAATTCCTCTCATGTCCTTATTTTTATCTTCCCTGTTGCCTATGGTCATTCCTGTAAATTCTTCCTTAGAATCGGCATCTTGCAGTTCCTTTAGCTATAATCCCTTATATCAGAGCATTGATGATATGGTGATAAGATGTGAGTGATAAGTTTTTTAAAATCCTGTAATTAAATTTTACCTTTTACAGAACCAGTTCCCCTGGGCTAAAACCATCATAGGTGTTTCTCATGTGTTTTGAGTTTTATGTATTTTCTCTCTATCGCCTTGCCACTGCTACTTTAAGTGAAACAAGGTTATGGGGAACTAGAGTCAAGAAATGCTCTATCTCAAAGTATCTAAAACAATAAAATCTTCTCTTCTTGAAAGTAAGCCTTGGTTACTGAGACCGTGCTAAATGTTTTTCACAATGATTACTCTTTACCACACAAATGCAAAAGCCAGCATAGGATTTTTCTTGTCTCCTCACCATTAGAATCTGCTGTGGTTTGTTTGGGTAAAACCCATGAAAATGTGTGCACCTTCCCATGACTGCAGCTTACAGTATTAAGAGTTTCTTACTCTCATTTTGTCCAAACTCGGCTTCCAGGGATCTCAAACCTAAAATTAAAGACCTCCTATGATTTCAATGCTCTGCAGACTCACCTGGCTTGCTAGAGTTTGGATGGTAGCTTGCCCTATGACTTCAGTTCTCTGATGGGTCAGTGAAAAGCCACTGATTTTCTGTTTGTTTAGCTTTTTTGTTGTTGGTTAGTATGAGAGTGACAATTTCCAATCTCTCTACATGTTGGAGCTATAACCAGATATCTACACCTTAGTTTTATTGATGTTGTTATTTGTTTGTTTGTTTTAATGAGGCAACACTGATTACTTGTACCTTAACATTTTATGATAAAATTACCCAAACGCAAAAAATAAAGCACTTAAGACATAGAGTCAATAGTACACAACAAAGAAATAGGTACATAACAAACAAATAGAAATAGAACGTTTATTCCTGACTTGTGCTTTGTGTCTGGTTTCAGCAACTATCAATATGTTTCCCTATGTGTGCACCCACCTTTAACCCACCACATTATGGATACGTACTTCAAAGAAAATCCAGACATTGTGCAATTTTATCCATGTGTAATTAATATTAACCTAAAAAAAGAACATTTTCTCCAAATCTGCAATATTATCATCATGCAATAGTAATTTTCAATATCCTCATATACATTTTTAAAACTTCCTAGGATAGCTAAAATTTGCCTTTTTATATTTGGTTTGTTTTATGATCTTAGTGTTAATGCAAGAAACTAACCAGAACTTTAAAAAATTTACCAAAGCTATTCTTTGGATTTAGAAGAACAATATTCAGTAAAATATGGTTGAAGAATGTGTTTAGAGGAATAGATTATTTTATATTTATTCTTATTGAGTTGAATCTTACTAGTAAATCACTTGAATTATTTTCTCCCAGAGTCAGAGCTAATTATAGTACCATCTATTAGCCATATTCTCTTCTTGGGCGCCTGGGTGGCTCAGTGGGTTAAAGCCTCTGCCTTCGGCTCAGGTCATGATCTCAAGGTCCTGGGATGGAGCCCCGCATCAGGATCTCTGCTCAGCAGGGAGCCTGCTTCCTCCTCTCTCTCTGCCTGCCTCTCTGCCTACTTGTGATCTTTGTCTGTCAAATAAATAAATAAAATCTTTAAAAATAAAAATTCTCTTCCATACCAATTAAAATATCAGATTTACCATACGGTAAATTTTTGTTAAAATCATCCACTTTGAACTTGTTTTTTTTAATTGATCTTTGTTTCTTTTCCCATGGGAACTATATTTCAATTACAGTTTAGTTTAATATAAAATCCTTCTACTTTTATATGACGCTCTTGTTAATGTGATTTTTTTTCTTCATAGGTTTTATAATTTTAAAAAACTCATAGACAATTTATGGAGTTTATAAATTAATTTGTATATGATTAAAATTTGCTGTTGGGAATAGAGTGCTACCAGAATTTCTTTCCCTTGAGAAACAAGTTTAAATGTGGATAAGATATATGAAACAATTGTTTTCAGGCATTGGACAGTCAACAATGGTCTGTAAGGATTGAGAGAGTGAAAATACAGGAGGTCCTATGGTGACCCTAATTTTTAGGCTATAGAGACTTTATAGACCGTAGCATAGAGAAGTTGACAAGCCTAGGCTGGCTGTAGTGTCATCATTGAGCTGATAAGGAAAATAGCAAAGTTCAGAGCTTCTTAAAATCGGAATATTTGGGATGTCTGGGTGGCTCAGTCAGTTAAGCTGCTGCCTTGGCTCGGGTCATAAACCCAGGGTTCTGGGATCGAGTCCTGCATCAGGCTCCTTGTCCAGCAGGGAGCCTGCTTCTCTCTCTGCCTCTGCCTGCCACTCTGTGTGCTTATGCTCTCTCTCTGACAAATAAATAAAATCTTTAAAAAAAAAATCCTAATATTAGTTGGGCATTTCATCTACAGGGAAGAAGCTGTCCAGCTCAGGGGATATCTTCTCCATAGTTCTGTATGGTAATTTCTCATGTGTTCCTGATGATGGCTGTGATGAGTATGCTCAAGGCATGCCACGGTGGGCCTGAGAGCCAACCAGAAATACCAGCATTCATGCAGGGACTGGGATATTTGAGTTCTGGGTCAGTCTGAGTGAAAAGACTTTTTGAGCACCTCCACGAAGGCTACACTTAGGAGTTAAGACGATCACCTAGAGTAAGTTTGACACCATGAGTCTAAGATAAAAGAGAAGATAAAAGAGTAGCACACCAACCTTAACAAACAATAAAAGGAACTCTAACTGGATTAAAAGGCTCCTCCAGTAACTTAACACATAACTTAACATTAAAGAAAACAGCATAGCTCAGACTCTATAATATACATGCATAATATCCACCCTAAAATAAATGAAGGACTAGCCGTGCAAGGGAGTGTGTGACAGTTACCAAAAAAAAAAAAAAAAAAAAAAAAATCAGTAGAAACAGACTTGGAGATTACTCAGGTATTGAAGTTAACAGAGAAGGACTTTAAAATTGCTGCAGTATGTTCTGTGTCTAAAGGAACAACTATGCATAATGAGACAAAAGATAGAGACTCCCAAGTAGGGAAATGGATACTATTAAAAATAAAATAAGCAAAAACTCAAAATACTAAAGCACCCAAAGGGAAATTTTAGAATGGAAAAATATAATATATGAAGTAAAAAATTTCCTGGATTTTCCAAATAGCAGGTGGAGCCTTCAAAATAAAAGATCAGTAAAACTAAGTACAAACAAATATAAAGCATCCACTTTGAAGAACAGAGAGGGGGAAATGACTGAAAAATAACAAAAAAGTCTAGAACTCAGAGACATGAAAGACAATATCAAGTATTTTAGTATACGTGTAATATGAGTTCTAGAAGGAAGGAAAAGGAAGAATAGGGCATAAAAATATGTTTGAATAAATAATGTCTAAAAATTTCTCCACATGACGCCAAAACATCCATTTATGCATTGAAGATCAGCAAACTCTATATAGGAAAAATAAAGAAAGACAAACTAGTAGTTTAAGTTTCTATAAACCAAAAATAAAAAGGAGGAAATCACAAAAGCTGCAAGACAAATAGCACAACTTATAAACAAATAAAAAGAAGAGTAATACAGGTGTGATGAATACATGGAGGCCAGAAGATTACGGACTTGACAGCTTTTAAAGTGCCAAAACAAAACAGTGGTCAACTTAATATTCTCTATCCAATGAAAACAGTCTTCAAGAAACACACATTTCTTATGAATTAAATATGAGGAAACTCATCAGTAGTAGATCGTAGTAGATTTTAAAAATGCTGAAGGGAATGACACTAGGTGGAACCTCAAATCTACAGAGAAGAATAAAGAGCACCAGATTTCTTAATCTTGTGTGAAAATAAAAAAGTGATCTTTCTTTTTCTCTTATTTTATTAACAAGACAATGTTTAAATACAAAAATTAAAATTTTGTATTGTGAGTTAAATTATGTACGATGTAAAATAGTATCACAATAGTATCAGCAATGAAACTAAATTCTATTTTGTTATTGAAAATGTCATGTTTTATATGAAGCGATAAAATATTATCTCTATATAGGCTGTTATCAGTTAAGTGTGCATGTTCTACTGCAAAATTAACCACTGAAATTTAAAAAAGGATAAAGAGCCAACTGACAAATAAAATTGATTATTAAAAGTACTTGATTAATGAAAAAGAGGCAAATGCCAAGGAAGGGAAGAAAAATCAGATGGGACAACCAGAAAACAAAGAGCAAGATAATAGATATAAACTAAAATTATTATTAATCAGCTTGAGTCAGCTTCTACTATTTTTTACTGGCTTTCTCTTTTATCCTTTCTCCTCACATTTTTTTGTTTTGTTTTGTTTTCACTTGGAGTAAACAAGTGTTTATCATCATATATATGCTTTAAATAATTAGGACTAAATTTATTTAACAATCACATAAAAGATTTTTTTAATCTTGTGAGGTTTCTGTGAAGGACATTAAATTGAAAAGTGTGGCTTGTTTTTAAGTGTCTTAATATTGTAAACATAGTGGTCATTCCATAATACGTAACATTATTTTTAACTGAATTTAGAGACATGCAGGACTTTGGTGAAAAAACATGGAAACTGAAGAATCACTAAGACTAATTAAGTGTGATAACTTGTCTCATAAGATAACACCACTTACTAGAATTGCCCTATAAAATGGATATTACAGACAACAAAGAAAGGATTGAGTATATAATGAAGAAATCAGTATATGCCAAAATAGACAGTTTAATGTGGAGGGGGAAAATTGGATAATTAACTCAAACAAAAATAAGTTCCAAATATATTAAAATGTAAAAATAAAATTGTAAGAGAGGTGGAGTGATCTGTATATCTCTCTCAGAGTAAAAGGGAAAGAGAAAACTGATACAAATATCTGCATACATATCTTAATGTAACATTAAGTTAAAACACGATAGATCTTCCATTAAATGCATCTACACTTATTTTGAAAGAGCACACATGTAATAGGAAAAGAAAACAAACTGTTTATTAAGCTATTAAAAGATAAACTTCAAATTATGCAAACATTGGGCATTCAGTACCTAAAGACATGCAAAAAAAAAAAAGAAAGAAAGAAAGAAACAATCTGAAACATTTTTTTTAATTCATTATTAAAAAATTAGAAAGAACTGTGATACCCAAAGGCAGTAGTAAAGAATACTTTGGCCTGTTGCTTGTGAAAATGAGATTCATGTAATTTTTTAAACAAATCCATTTGTAATCCTCTTTTTCAGCAATGTCCCCTGGCTTTCTGTCTGCAGGGAAAATAAAAAGTACCCATGATAAAGGATAAATAGACAATAAAGACTGTAATTATTTGATTGATGGGTCAGTATCATGAAAAGAGCTTGAATGTTTCTCAAGAAGGGTAAGAGGAATACACTTCATCATAACCACACTATAGAGTACTATGGTGCCATTAGTAGTGATATGTATGTATTGTGGAAGAACACTCATGATGCATTTATAGTATGCCCTTCCAGAAAATAAAATATGAAAAATTCTACCTGTGCATGTAAGAATATTTTGTATGTATATATGTATATTTTAGAAAAAATCCTGGGAAAGATGAAGGCATCAAGGCACCAAGATGTTCATTTGGTTACGTTTGTTAGGGTATTTGGAAAAGGAAGGGATAGGGAAGTATATGAAGGGAAATAAAACTATAGGCAAATGGGAAAGTCTCATTTTATATTAAATATAAATGTAGAGCATCAAATTTTGTTGTACTTTGACAGATATATATTAAATAAGCAAATGAATAAGAACTAGACTTAAATGTAAAAATAAATACACTGATTTTTATTAAGTGACAAAAGTATGAGTAATTTCCTTTTTATATTACTGTTATTATTACACTATTATTTTCTTAGTAAAGCTTTGTTTTTTATTTTTTCCCCCACCAAAGAAAGAAATAACGACTAGTTCCCATAAAAAGCCATGAGAATCGTACTATGGATAATAACATAGCATGCCTCATCTAGACATGAAAAGATAACTATTTTTAATTGATAATCATTGACCATGTGACTCATATAAATAAATATAAACAAGCAATAAATGCATACATGCTTGTGAATATTGAAAAGGATGCACAGTTAATGAGAGTGCACTTTATTCCTTAATTTGACTTCATCTGCAGTGTGCTGTGTGCACTTCTGAAGGAGCGTGCATTTACGTGTATGAAAGAAGAAATTAGAAGATAGAAAACTGTCATGTTATACTCAGATTATTTTAATATATGCTTCTAACAAAAATTTGCTGTAGAAAAAGTCAAAGCCTTTTTAAACTAATTCCCACACATACAAACATAATATCACTTTGTAAAATGCTAATTTATAGGGAGATTTATTTTAAAAATCTTATTATGTGGAAATATATATGTCAGAAAAATGCTTTTAAGGAAGCATACTTTTTTTTTAAGATTTTGTTTATTTATTTATTTATTTCCAATTTATTTATTTTCAGAAAAACAGTATTCATTATTTTTTCACCACACCCAGTGCTCCATGCAAGCCGTGCCCTCTATAATCCCCACCACCTGGTACCCCAACCTCCCACCCCCCCGCCACCTCAAACCCCTCATTTATTTATTTGACACTCAGAGATCACAAGTAGGCAGAGAGGCAGGCAAAGAGAGAGGAAGGGAAGCAGGCTCCCTGCTGAGCAGAGAGCCCGATGCAGGGCTCAATCCCAGGACCCTAGGATCATGACCTGAGCCGAAGGCAGAGGCTTTAAACCACTGAGCCACCCAGGCACCCCTTGGAAGCATACTTTTTAATGCAAGTATATAAAATTGTGGTCGAAAAATACACGCAAAGGACAAGCAAGTACTGTGGAAAAAATTAGCAGATAACTTCATTCCTTGAAAGATATTATTCAGGATGTATATTTGTATTTATCTTCTTTAATTAATTATTTATTAATTTGTTGGGTCCATTGATAAGGATTAGGATAAGATGTTTGCTCTCTGGTACAAAAACCACTTAGTGACTTACAAAATGTAAAGAAGCTTTTCTTTCTTTGTTCTTGGATCACTTGATTTTGATACATGCCTCTGTGTTTTGTAAAATAACTTGCATTTATTTCTTAATTTTTTTTCTTAGACTGAATGAATTTTATGATGTGCCTAAAATAAAACACATTTGTAAATATTTTTAAAAGTTTCATTTTATGGGAAAACTGGAGTATAAATGTACTTTTCCCTGAATTAAAATATTGTTTTAAATGGTTGACCAAATTTACATTCATATTTAGGCTGAATTTTTTTCTTAAACACATAAACAAGTTATCTTTATTTACAGGAGGATGATGTGATTTATAAATGGTGATTTTAGAAGTCTCCTGAGTTTCCTTGGTGTCAAAAAGGCTTTACTAAACAACTTTTTAATTAGACAATTATAAATGAATCTGAAATGTAGATGGATTTAAATTTCTAACAAAATAAACATGAGCCTAAAAATTAATAGGAATTGTATTTAGCTTCACACAATTTTTAGTTTAAATGAACCTAAAGCCTCAGGAATATAAATGAAAACACTGTGTGGTTCCAATTTTGTAGTTACTGAAAAATCTCTACAGTAATTTGCATTTTGTGTTGAAAGCTTTTAAAAGTTATTAGCATTTGTTAGAGTTTATTTATAAGCTTAAAAGTGTATTTTCTTCTCCAGAATTCAAGTCATACTATAGCAAGCAATTCATTAGTTAACTCTCCTTTAGTTTCATTTGATTACATAATCTGCTATTGTAAAATAATGTTTTCCTTTAAAGCTATGTTCTAATTCTGTATAAATCAATGTGAAGGTCTATACTGAACCAGACTGAGCATATACTGAGTGTACTACAAACCCAGAGGTAGAAAGGTTCTTTTTTCAAAAGACTTTTTGCATGATTCATGGAGTGCCAAACTCTATTAAAATTCTTTGATCAACTATGTCATGGAATTTTTTTTTTTTTTTTTTCAGAGATAGAAAGTCCAAGAGGTGAGGGAGGGGAAAGGACAGAGGGTGAAAAAGAGAGAATCATAGATAGGCTCCATGCCCAGCACAAAACCTGATACTGGGTCCAGTGTCATGACTCTGAGATCATGACCTGAGCTGAAATCAAGGGTCAGTCACTGACTGAGCCACCCAGGTGCCCCTTAAAGTTATACCATTAACTCCTTTGTTCTCACTATGGGAATAGGAAGAATTTGAAAATGTATCTAATAAGGTAAGAAAACTACAATTATTTTTTAAATGCATTGAGATTGCTTTCATTATATACTTGTGCTTTTTATTTATACTCCATGCAGATGTACAATTCAATTCATTTAAGAATGTTCTTTGTCTCATTAATTTTAATAAATTTTGAAACATTAATAGTGTGACCACATTGAACATGATCAGTCTTTTGATATCTATCACATTTTGCAGATAAAAAATATCCAAGATAGGGGCGCCTGGGCAGCTCAGTGGGTTAAGCCATTGCCTTCAGCTCAGTGGGTTAAGCGTCTGCCTTTGGCCCTGGTCATGATCTTAGGCTCCTGGGATCAAGCCCTGCATTGGGCTCTCTGCTCAGTGGGGAGTCTGCTCCCCGCCCTCCGCCTGCCTCTCTGCCTATTTGTGATCTCTCTCTGTCAAATAAATCTTTAAAAAAAAAAATCCAAGGTAATTAAGACTGTATAAACCATGTACCATATACTTTTACCATCTAAAGTATAACAGCCATCGCAGAGTATATCAGGACAAAGGAAAGATGCTCCTTATTCTTTTTTACCTTAAAATTGTACCTTTAAGATACAAGAGGGAGTAATTCTAACAGAAGGTCATTATTCAATTATCTAGACATTTACCACTTTTTACATTGAGCAGATGATGTGATATACTTAACAGAGTATATAGGAAAGGAAATAGCTCTAAGCCCCAAGCCAAAAACTATTTTAATAAATAAATAGGAATGTAGGATTGTATAAAAATGTTAGTTCTCTGAATAAAACTATTCAAAATGAAAAAACGTATTTAAACAGTGTCTCCCCAAATATCCACAAATAAAGTACCAACCATCAAACATAAGATCACAATTTTAAAAATAAGATACACAAGGAAGAAAGACAAAAATAACAAGTATAATATAAAGAAAACAATGGGAACACAACAGAGCTTAATTTGCTAAGTTAGACTTACAAGGTTACTAAAAAATGACTGGTAAAAGGATGAGTCATTTTCTTCCCCTACATAAAATGAATGTTTTCTTTATTGTTAACAGATTATAAAGGACTGCAATTTGCAGAATTTACTAACTCACTATTTAAAATGGCATCTTCCTATTCCCTGGTTTCCACCTTGGTTTAGAAGTTGCATTTTTTTCCCCTAGAATGTTATGTAGTATGTAGTACTATCTTGCCATATTATGTCTTTTAGAAAAGAATGATTTTGTTAGCTCTGCATAAAGAATATGTGAACTATATTAAAGGGAAAAAAAGTTATTTTATTTAAAGTTATTTAAAGATAAATTCATTTCTGTTGCCTGCTTATCTTTTTACATAAAGTACTGAACACTTCTATGAATGCCTTGAACATATAATGCAATGTCTACTATTTCCTAAACATATCAATAATATATACCATGTGCAGTTTTTCTGAGGTTTATCATATTGGCAAGAAACTATGTGAATATAATATGTATGACTGTGAAATATTTCATAAATATTCATGTTTTTATTTGTTTTTTTTTTTGCTTACTTCCAAGTTTATGCAGAAAAATTTTCAGTTGTAATAGCAAATAAGAATAGCAAAATTTGGGTGAGAGAATAAGAAGAGAAGTATAGAAAATTGAGAAGTAATAGTATCGTTTATAATGGACACTAGATATCTGTGTATCTATCTGTATCTGTACCTATCATCTATCAATTATATCATCTATTATTTATCTATCATCTATCAACTATGTGTATCTATCTACCATCTATCATCTATCAACTATTACATATCTATCATCTATCTATCTATCTATCTAAAACAAATGAGCCACAGATTTGATCATAAGCTGTTTCATGACCAACATCGAAAGGGGTATTTATCTATTAGAAATGCATAGCATTAATGGGATGAAATAATGATTCATCAGAGGATTTTCAACAAATATTAGTATTAATAGAAACCTCTAGTACTCTTCACAAAATAATTTATATGTAGTTATATCACTTTATGTTTATAATATATTTTTATAATAATATTTTCTCTGATTTTCATTAAATACTGAATGCCTCCAATTTTTCTAATATATGTGGTGGGTATAAAGTAAGACAGTAATTTAAACCTCATTGTAGCAATTATCCAACTTGACAGTGCACATAACTTTCATACAAAGACCTTTTGCCAGAGGTTACCATCTCCCTGAATTTTATATTTTTTGGTTAAAAGCTGATTTTGGGGGGTACTTAGGTGGCTCATATGGTTAAGCATTTGCTTTCTGCTCAGGTCATAATCTCACAGGTCCTGGTTTCAAGGTCCATGTTGGGCTCCCTCTCCCTCTGCCTCTCCCTCTGCTTGTGCTTTCTCTGTCTCTTTCTCTCTTTCTCAAAAAGAATAAATAAAATCTTTAAAAAAATAAAATAATAAAAGCTAATTTTACCATGTGCATTTTTAGACTGGATTTATAGATTATATTTATTTGTGATTTTTGAAAATTTATAGATATTGGTAATCATAATATTATACTTTCTTTTCTGATTTTTTCCCCTTAATAGTATGATAAGATTCATGTTGATGAATTGGCTAAAGTTAATTCATTGTACTCCATTCTACTTCGTGAATATATCCCAATGTGTGTGTCTATTTTTCCTTTTGATATTTGCTCTTATTCATTGCTGCTACAGTCTTAACCATAAAAATTCTCATGTATACTCCTGGTACACAAATTTCCAGGTTATATGTCTGAAAAAAAAAGTGCCTAAATTAAGGTATTGTCAAATTATTTTCAACTGCCTTTCTTCCATATGCTTACCAACTATTTATATATTTTGACTTTTTTCTTTTTTTAACTTTTACCAATCTATTAAGTTTAAATGGAAAAGTATTTCTTTCTACTTCTCATTATAAATTAAACACTTTTGACATAATTTTTGGCTATTTAGAGTTCTCCTCAATTACCACTGGGAAAGTTTATATATTTCCCTTTGAGTTGTTTGTCTTTGTTCTAAAAATTGTGGAATATATATTTATCCTTATGGGTGTACAAGACATAGTACACATATGTCTTATTTCTGCATATGTATAAGTAATATTCTTGTTACATATCTTTGTTAGATATTTGTGGCAACTATCTTTTCAGAAGTCCTTGGTTTCTCTTTTCATTCTCTTTATAATATCCTTAATGAAGAGATAGATGTTCTTAATTTAAAAGAGTAGAACTTATCTGTATGATTTCTATTGTTTGTGTCTTCTAATTTAAAATCATGAATTTATGTATATATATATATAGTACATAAGTAGAATACATAGTTTTAAATTTTGTGTAGATTTTCCTTTAACATTTAAGTAATTAAACTATTTGGCATTGGATTTTTTTAGTGTTATTTATTATTTATTGAATAGGACTTTATTTCATTATTGATCTGTGATGTCAAATGTCATTATGTTTTCCAGATAGAAAGCATCTGTTCCTAAGCCCTTATTGTAGTTTATTCCTCTCTTCCTGCCCCAGTTAATTAGTGTATCTTTATTATCTCAGGCTATAAATCTTTGAAAACTTCATGGTTTTATTCATTGTTAACTCCTACTGGAACTCTGAGTTATTCTGTGCTAATATACTTTACTCTTCACATCTCTCTATTTAACTTTATGTTGTATTTTTCTTTGTCCTCTCTATTAACTTTTCATATTTATGTTCCCATTCACTATCCATTCAATTGTGTCTAATCTGATATTGAATGTGTATATATTTCACTTCTAATGTTTTTAATTTCTAGGAATTTTATATGATCTTTCCCATAACTGCTTGAGTATGTTCATAGTTACCTATCCTTTGCTTTTTACTAAAGCTACTCTTTTATTATTTTTTCTTTTCTTTTTAAACAGAGTAAATAAATTTGCTTAACATCTCTATTTGATAATTCTAATATATCTGCAAGTCTTATTTTGCTGTCTGGTATCTCTTGGTTTTAGTAATGTGGTTCTGTTTATACCTAGTGATTTGCTTTATTTCCTCTGTGTTTTAACTGTGAGAATCTTTGATAACTTCAGAGATTTGCTTTTGCTTTTCTCAGGCTTATGGGTTACTACAAACCTTAGAACAATGTAAAGTGAAATATTTGCTAGAGATATAATGGTACAACCAGATTTGGTGAAACTGGTTTTTATTGTTAAATGAAGTCTGTACAGTGATTAAAATTCTTTAGGATAGATTTATATTCCTTTTCAAAAAGCCAAAGTGCATTTGAGACTGTCAGAATTCATTGTTTTCTTCAC
The DNA here is from genome assembly GCF_020171115.1 of Neogale vison. Lineage (NCBI taxonomy): Eukaryota > Metazoa > Chordata > Mammalia > Carnivora > Mustelidae > Neogale > Neogale vison. Next base: position 34,974,563 of record NC_058102.1, on the reverse strand, counting down.
CTATTAATAGAATTATTCCCTGGCCTTTGTTATCCTGTTGTTATATTAGGGTGTTCTGTTAGTCATTCAACCCTAGGAAAGCCCTAGCTCTTTTGTTTACCTTACTTTTTCCCAAACTCTGTGCCCCCCACATATTTTTCACATCCAAATTTTAAGTGATCAAGGTTTAGCAGAAATCCTCTAAATAGAAAGCTAACTTCTGAACTCTGAATTTGCCCATTCAAAAGATCTCCCTTTTCACTTTAAGTTTTTTTTTTCATTTATTTATTTTCAGCATAACAGTATCATTATTTTTTCACCACACCCAGTGCTCCATGCAATCCGTGCCCTCTATAAGTTTGGCTTCATTGTTCTCCTGTATTCTTGATAGCATGGCAATGCATTAAAAATGAAGTTTTCACATACAATAATACAACAGAATACAAAATACAAAAATACAACAGAATTTTTAGCTGCTTAATGTGAATATCATCTATGGTATTTACCTAATCTGCCATATTTTACAAAAGAGAAATTTATATTCACTTTTATATCCATATTTCTGTCAAATATGATTCGAGTAAGGTTATTAAAAAGCAGGCATTAGGACAAATGTAAAATATGCAAAAATATAACAAAAATTAGAGAAAAACATATAAATGAAATATTGATTATGGTTATTAACTACTGAATATTGTGGAAAAAAGGACTGACATAAAATGATTCTCAACAGAACAAGCTAAAAATAAATCCCATAGAAAATAATTATTTTTTTAAAGTTCTGAAAGAGAAATACTTGAATCAATCTTCATCCTTGTAACTGTTGACATTTTCCCCTCTGCATTGTACATCTATGGATTATTTTTTCCAACATCAGTGAAATTGAAAAGACAGTACTTTCAAAGGTTCCTTGTGCTGGCCTTTCTTATCTGCTTGACACATCATAGTGTCACATGAATAATTAAATATAAGGAAATTGGGCATATTTACTTTGCTTTTAAAATCTGCCTTCCTTCTTCCCTTCCTCTCTCTTTGTCTTCTTTTTTTTCTTTTTTAATCTTTGAATGTACACAAGTAAGGGAGGATAATTCCTTTGGAAATTCCACCACAATATACACAAGAATTGAAACAACAACAACAAAAATCTCCAAGTTCTAAAAATAGATAATTTTATTACAGATGACTCCAAAGATACATATAAAATTTTGGCAATTAATATTCAGACAGGATATGTCCTGTAAGCTAAAGATGACACTGTCTATTCCAGTAAAAGGATATTCCTATTATAGCAAAGCACATCTGCTATTATTCTGTTGTTTTTGGCAACAATGCATGTTAAGAAAGAAGATAGTTCTTCAGTTCTTTGGTAAGTAACCTAAACACATGGGAAAATTATTTATCTTTTTCCCTGAGACCATGGGGAATGGTATCATGGCTACCATGATATGATGAATATTTTGTAATGATTCTGTGTGCTGATTGAGGGTCAGACTGATGTTTTCCTTAAGTTTTTGATATAAATATAAATTGATTTGACAGATTCTGTTACTTTGTGTATTTCTTTCCAAGCAATATGCACATGTGGTTATATCTTTTTCCTTTTCTCCTAAGCTTTCCTTTGACCACCACTGAAATAGTATTTATAGAGAGAAAATCCTTCCTTGGTGAATACATTTTCCCCTGTGGTTTTCCAATGTCTTCAGTTCTCATATGCTGAGGAGAGAGAGGGAGAACACGTGAGAATGAATGATACAGAACAAGTTTTGTTCTCCCTGTTTTCCTTTGACTATATCAAGCCAGCACTTAAATAGACACAGTTGCACCAAGAGAAATTTTACTGGCTATCATTTTATGGTAGAACGACAATCTTTTAATCAATACAAAGTAGTAATTGTGTCCCCATGGTAACTTAAAAACTGATTGCAGCAGTGAAGCCAAAACCTGAAATATTTCTATAGTAACATGAAGATGTAGACTATCTCACTTTAAATATTTGAATTTCCAGTATCTGGTTTCTTAATTTGCAATTTATATTCTATTTACTCAAAGTAGATATATTTTACAGAGAAAAGTACATGATATTTTGTGATAACGTAAATATGTCAAAATATACCTGTAGCTATCTAAATGAAAGATTACCATGACAGGGAAGAAATTTTACTGTGGACTAATGATGCCATTATAAGGCAGACAAGGAATTCTTTGCTTCATACAATAGACATGTTTTTGAAAACATTTGCTAAAAATCAACATCTTAAAAACTGAATCATTCAGTGCCCTAAAGAACTGCATTTTTAGCACAATTTGATATGTCTCTTTTAGAGAAGATATAGTATAAATCTCATTTAAAGGAAAATAATTGTTGATTTTGTACATCACATTTTTTTAAACATGAATCATTTTTTACAGAAAAGTTTTAAGATTTAACAGAAGCAATTAATATAGTACTTTAACAATTTCTTTTTTTTTTTTTTTAAGATTTTATTTATTTATTTGACACACAGGGATCACAAGTAGGCAGAAACACAGGCAGAGAGGAGGAAGCAGGCCCCCTGCCAAGCAGAGAGCCTGACATGGGGCTCGATCCCATGATTCAGCTGAGATCATGACCTAAGCCAAAGGCAGAGGATTAACCCACTGAGCCACCCAGGTGCCCCAGTACTTTAACAATTTCTAAAAATATGTAGGGCTATCATTTTATAGTGTGAGATTTGTATTATAAAATAAACTGAATTACTGTATTATAATTAAGAATTTAGGGTTTTTTTTTATGCTTGCTAGTGAATAACTTGGTCAGTTGTTTATGATGAATACGTATTGAAAGATCTGAAAGATTCTGAGTTTCCTCACTTCTTAATCCTAAGGCGCAAAGCATAGGAATAGTACTTGTCTTTGCCTAAATTTTCCTCAAAGAAAATCTTAAGAAAATATGATCTCCAAACAAAAGTGCAGGACACGGTCTGTTGAAATGAGAAAGGTTGAAAAACCAACACAGGGATCTTATATGGATTTGACCAATACTATAATCAACTGGTGTTTTATCTCATGAGAATCTTCTGGAAGGCTTTATGTACTTTATCTCAGAGATGTCCATCTGAGAGACCAAAACGAGAATATATTCATCAATCTGCTCTTCATTCTGCATTGGCCAACCGTGGCTCCATGCGTTTTGATTACTGCCTGTTTCTGATTTGAACATAAATGAATATTGGACAAATTCTCATGTCTGTTCCTGCCACAGTTTTAGGGAAACTCCAGAGCAGGAAGGAGGGTATATAGCTTACTTAGGGTGAGGTAATATCTAATTATGTCAGCATGAAGCTGGTCAAAGTAATTATAAAACTATTGCTGACACAGTGGTTGGGGAATAAGATGGGACCAAGAAAATTTTGAAATAATTAGTTATTAATTATTAATTAGTTATTCTAAAGCACTCTAAGATCTATTTTTTTTAGATTTCAGTCTTACTGTGCTGCTCAAAAGACAACAAAGACTGGCACAAATATGAATCTTTTCAATTAAACTTGAATGTTCCTAAACTACCTCCCACCACTTTCATTTCTTCCAGTGTTGACATTTTATGGCATAATGTAGCTGAATTTAGTTGATGTTATTATTGCATATACATCTTTTTATCTTGCAAATGCTTTTTCAATTAGGTCTCTAAAAGGAAATTTTACATAAAAAATAGTGAATATAACATTGCCTTTTAGTAGATTTACAAAACACTGGCTGCCTATACAATCCTCTTGCTGTAATTTTGGGTATGATGGCTCTAATTCTTTGCTATTGACGTGCTTTTAAAAATTATATGATGTTTCTTTCATTAATATTGAAATTCTCTGAGTTTTCTTATTGATCTTGGCCTACTACTGAGTCTTAAATTTCTTCTTTCATGTTTTGAGCATCATCATGTCAGATATTTTGAAGGGCAGCTGCCTTTCCAAGCATGGAATCAGGAGGTTCAAGATCCAAAATAAGGTTCCTACACCTGAGAGTCATCAAGACTTAAATGGTGATATAAGGATAATTATGAATAGACTTCTACTTAGCTTTTGGAAGCCTTGTATATATTTTTTAAACAGCAGAATTCATTGGCAAGTTGTGAGGTTGGCTCTCTTAAACTCTGTTTGACTGGCTTTCGTACAATTTGTCAAAACACATGGTCTAATCATTCAGAGGTTAGCTCGAATGACTCCTGTCTTTCTAAGTAAATTTTTGGTTTGGAATTCTTAAATTATCTTTCCTTAGTATTATTCAGAAAAGTTTTAAGACCATAATTTAATAAAAAAATAATATGTTTTAAATCTCATTTACTTTTGTATTATGAAATTATGTATAGCTGAAATGAAAACTGACATCTTTAATGACTTTCTATTTCAATTCTCTAATAAATACTCAAACCACTGTAACAGACTGTGATTTTTCTTTTTCCCATACTTTCCCCAAGCCTATTTATTCCATGTGAAGAATTTACACTGCTTCAAAAGCACATTCTGAAATCCTAACGCAATAAGTGGTCGTGAGGAGAAACGTGAATCAAATAAGTTTATAACCAGGAAAATTATGCCTAGGAGTACAAACTTTTCACCCGATGAGTCTAAAGTAAGAGTTAAATGTAGGTACAATAACATCTCACCATCTTCCTTAACTGTAAATCTCTCACATCATGATGTAATCACAGATAGTTATGATAATACCTTTTATTTATAATGCTTTATAATTACAAATAGCTTTCACTTTTTAATTGCCTTTAAGAACCACAAAAAAAATTAAGATTAATGTTATGCACATTTTATAGAAGAAAACTATGTCTTGGGCTATATGACAGTCATATGGCTAACAAGTTGTGTATAGGAACATTCTTTCCTAAATGAAGAAAATGAGTAAATATGAAAACAAAATTCAATAAATAGCCATCTTAATGGATTGATTAATAGTAATAATAATAGTAATAGAATTATTAGAATGTACTGAGTTTGATTAATATACAAGTTATATGTCTACACTTTTAGTTTTTAAGTATATGTGATTTAATGTCACATACCAAAAAAAAAAGAAAAAAAAAAAGCAAATAAACAGACAAATCAAAATAAATTGTTGATAATACGAAAATACAAGTCAGAGACTGAGAGAAAAAAGACTTAAAAATTGCAAATCACCTATCCTATGAGACATAGGATTTATATCTAGAATATATAATAAACTCTCAAAATTCAACAATAAAATAACAAAATAAAAAAAAGCAAAGGACAAAATATCTAAAGAATATTAACCAAAAAGATATATAGGAACATATCCATGTCCTTGCTAACACTTGCTGTTTCTTTTTAATTTTAAATGAGTATGTGACTTACAAACTAAATTAAGAAAAACCTCAAAGGAGAGATACTATTTTTCATTTGCCTGGATTATTATTTTTTATATTCTTCATTTTTTCTTGTGGGGCTAATTTCCATCTAGTATTATTTTCATAAATCTTGACTAACTTCTTTAAACCTTTTTATAGTACTGGTAGGATGGAGATAAATTCTCCTACTTAACTTCTATTTGAGAATACCATTATTTTTGTTAGATATAGAATTCTGTGATGTCAGTCTCATTTTTGTCACTTAAAGATACTGATTCACTCTCTCTAGGCTTCCATCATTGTGATAAGAAGCCAGCCATTGATCAAATCATGGTTATACCGAACATGTCATTATCTGTTAGCTGATTTCAAGAATTTCTTTGAGTCTTTGATTTTCAAGTGTTTGACTATAGTTTTGGAAAGTTTTTCTAGCATTTATTTGGCTTATTTGCTGAACATCATGTATTTGTACATCTTTTTTTCAGACTTATAACAATTTTGGTTATTTCATTCAATTTTTTTTTTCTGTTTGATCTCTCTCAATTTTCCTGGTATTTCACTTACATATATATTGGACTATTTTATACTATGTAGCAATTTGATGAGGATCTTTTTTTCCCCCTTCCATTATCTTTTCCCTGTATTACTTACCCAGTTAATTTCTGTTGCTGTTTTTTGTAGTTTACTTAACTGTTACTTTTCATTGGTTGTCAAGTCTATTCAGTGATTATTTTTTTCTTCCAGATATTATATTTCACACTTCCATCCAGAATTTTTATATTTTTAATCATTTTTATTTCTCCAGAGATTTCCCATTTTTCATGCATCTAGTGAACATATTTTGTTTTTACATTATTGAGGATAGGAATAATAGCTTCTTAAAAATATTTGTTATTTTGAGTATATCATTTATCTCAAGTTCAGACTTTTTAGTTTTCTTTTCTCTTGGGGATTTGTTCTATATTGTTGGTTGTTCATACATCAGGTGGTTTGGGATTGTATCTTGGACATTACAGTTATGATTATTAAGTTTTATAGTTTTGAGGTTATATCGGTGATGGTTATTGTGTCCTTTGTAAACCAGGGGGTTTCTTTGCCTGTGCTTTAACTGCAAACTCTTGTTTCACAGACGGCAGCTTCAATGTCAGTTCAGATCTTCCCTAGGCGGGTTACTCTGAGTTGGTTTCATGGCTTTGAGGTCAGTAAGAAATGTCAGTGGATATTTGGGTTATCCCTTCTCTGGTTCTTTTCTTCCTGGGATTCGCCCTCTCATGTTGGTGATAATCTTCTACCAACAGTTTTCTGGTTCCCTCAACCAGAAACACTGTAGTTTTTCCATCAGTGCTGCTGCTGACACAGAGCTGCTATATGCGATGCAGTTAGTCTCAGGGAAAAAGTCACAGAAATGGGGAACTGACTTCATATTCTTTGTCTTCTCTAAATGTAGCCTGTTCTCTAGAGTGGATATGCTTTTGTTCATATCTGGTGCCTTCATGTTATTTTCTAATATGCTGAGGTTTTATAGTTGTTTCTGTGGTGAAAGTTCTCCATTTGAGTCTCTGGTTGTAGCAAAATGAGAAGTCAGAAGTTAAAACATGCTTTTTTAAAAAAAGAAGTCATGGAAATTTTGCATTTATTTAATAAAAATGAATGTGTAATGTAAATTTTTTTCAGTTTTCAAAAATAAAAGAATACTCTTTCAGGTTAGTAAGGTATTATTTAGTATATGATTCATTAAAAATCTCTGGGATATCCTGCTATAGTTAGATATTGAACTATATCCATAGTCCCTAAAGGTATACATTAGTTCCTAGAATGATAGAAGTGTTTTATATTATGCTTTAAGCCAAATACAGAGAGAGAAAAACACCAAAGAGTGATCACATAGTACTGTCCAGGATTATTAAATACTTATAAAAAACTTTTAAAAGATTTTATTCATTTATTTGAGAGCAAACAAGAGTGAGAGATATCACAGAGGGAGAGGGAGAAGCAGATTGTCCATTGAGCAGGGAACCTGGTATGGGGCTTCATCCCAGGACGCTGAGATCATGACCTGAGCACAAGGCAGACCCTCAACTGACTGAGCCACCCAGGAGACCCAATACTTATACAATTTTTAAGAACCTATCTGTAGGGTTCTTGGTTTGTAACTACCATTCAACCTAGAAAAATACCGATCTCATCAAGAGAGAACATGAATTGTTTAAAACTTGAAATAAGTTGCAACACCCTTTCTACGTATCAGTAGTGAACAATTCCAGAAATGGCTAGCAATTGTTTTTATTACTAAAATAGACAAGTATTCTCTTATGTTCAAAAAGCCATTTTTGCAGGCAACATTTTGACCTTCATGATACTAATTTCCTTCTTTGACTGACTTTCCATACATTACTTTCAAAATTATATAGCACTACATAGGCATTGCATAAATATCTTTGTGTGAAGATATATACGAGTATGAAAGACATGACATTTTTCAAGCGCTCTATAGCTAAGTTCAGATTCAGTTTAAAAATTGAAGATATAGGTAGTCATAACTTCCAAAGATCCTTTATGCTATATATAGTACTTCTTGTTATAACATGAATCTCTGACTAAATTTTTGAGAAAAGAATTTCTATATCATTATGACTAAATTCCTTTCTTCTTCTTCTTCTTCTTCTTCTTCTTCTTCTCCTCCTCCTCCTTCTTCCTCTTCTTCCTCCTCCTCCTCCTTCTTCTTCTTAACAGTTAAATGTAAATTTTAAATCTCAAAGCTTATTTCTGCGGCAAACCATAAAAGAGGGGAAAAGAAACCTGTCATAAGTTACTTTAAATGTAGAACATTTGTTTAAGAATTTTTAGGATTATTATTTTTAATGGAGGAAAATACATGCATATCTCTAAGAAGTATGGTTATATGTTAACGTTAAGATTGATTTTGGAAAAAAGAAAAAAAAAGGTTGATTTTGGGTGAAAAAATGTTTTTGAAATTTCAATAATTTAGTTAACCAATTGTAATTTTTGTGAGTTTGTCACAAGAGCCTATTTATCTTCCTCAGTGCTGTATTTTCCAAAATAAAAAATTCAAATTCCTCAAATTTACTTGAAAACGTTAGTTAAATTAGTGTGTTATGTACATAGCACCATGGATTTACTAATAAGACTCCTTATTTACTTATTTATTTTTTAGAGAGAGAGTGCATGCACATATGTGGGGGTGGGGGAGGCAGAAGGAAAAGGAGAGAGAGAATCTTAAGCACTCTCCATGCCCAGTGTGGAGCCCGATGTGGGGCTCGATCTTATGACCCTGAGACCATGATCTGGGCTGAAATCAAGAGTCAAATGCTTAAGTAACTGAACCACCCAGGCACCCCAAGACTCTTAATCTCTTTTATAAGTTTTTGTGTAAATTTGAGCAGTGCTCAAATACTATTGAACAAGGTCATTTTGAGAATAAGCTGTGATAAATGTAGGGGAAAACACTTTGAAAATGAAAGCACTAGACAAATTTGGTAATTATAGAATTTTATAATCATCTTTTTTTCCTTAATTAGAACAACCAAGCTTTGAATGAAGCAGTCTTCTCAGTGACCTTGAGAAGGTCACAACTGTTTCTCACAACTGTTTCTCAGACTATATGATTCCACTTTTCACTATGTGCAGTACATTTTTTTTCTCCCACCAATAATCCAAGTTCTACCAGTTTTAGGAGTAAAAGCTTGAACTATTATTTCTAAGCAAGTGTTCCAGTCTACTTTTGTATTTTGCTGTCGGTTCTCTTATATAACAGTGTATTCATTTTGACCTTGAGCAAAGACCACAACATAATTTAATCATATCATAGAGCTCCTTTATGAAGTTACCTTTACCAAGCAAAAGTAATCTTGTGCATATCTGGAGAGTTTGTTACATACTGCAGATTTCTTTTAATTGAAAAACATTTTATAATGGTCAGGCTACTTTTAAATTACATTTAAGCAAACAAAGTACTGTTACAGCTTAAGTGAGGATACACTGTCTTATCAATCGATATAGATTTAAATTATCCAAGAATTCAATTTATATTTTGTTTTGGAGATGTACATATAATGCATAAGTAGTATTTTCATGAAAAGGAAGATTTTATTAGTAGTAAATTCCAGTGACAGACATATCTCTTTAACAAACAGGAATAAAATTGTATTCTTAAGAATATTTGAGTTAGCAGTTCTTTTCAAATTAATACAAGTCTAGATTTGAATATATTTTAAGTAAGATTGTCTTTTTTGTTTGTTGACTTTCTTTCCTATAACCTATTACTGTTAACATTGGAAAAATCATGCTCTCAAAGCATCTAGAAAAGAAACAAAAGATAAACAAAACCAACCAATCAACCACCCAAAAAAGCTCAGAAAGTTTTGGAAGTACAGTAAAATTTTACAAGTAAACTAAGTTGTCAATCCTTAAAAGTTTAAAAATAATTAAAGCAAATCCATTTAAATTCAGAAGATTTAAATACAGTTATACAAGTGTTTTATTAATTCTGTTTTCATTAGAAGGAATATTTTTACATAATAGAATTATCTAATGAGATGTTTTTCATTTTTGAAACAATGAATTTCACATCCCTGACATTAAAACAGTTACACAATTAAGCAAATATGAATTGATTCTCAATCAGTTATTGTGGAAGGATTCCTTAGTGTGATATCTATACTCAAGAAAACATATTTCTTTTTTTTACCTGTTTAAAAACATTTTATTATTTTTATTTTATTGATTTTTATTTATTTTTAGTTTCACATTTTTATTTAAATTCCAGTTAGTTAACATAGAGTGTAATATTAGTTTCAGGAGTAGAATTTAGTGATTTATCACTTACATATGACACCTAGTGCTCAGCCCAACAAAGAGCTTCCTTGATACCTATCACCATTTTAACCCTCCCCCCTAGTAACCTTCAGTTCGTTCTCTATAGTTAAGAGTCTGTTTTGTGGTTTGCCTTTCTCATTTTTGCCTCCCTGTGTTCATCTGTTATGTTTCTTGGATTCCACATACAACTGACATCATATATTTTTGTTTCTCTGACTTACTTATTTCCCTTAGCATTATACTTTCTAGCTCTATCTGTGTCCTTGCAAATGGCAAGATTTTATTCTTTTTGATGGCTAAGTAATATTCCATTGTGTGTATAGTATATATATATTACTCATATATATATTACTTATATATATATATTGCTCTTTTATCCTATGCAATACACACACATAGGATATATATATAGTGTATATACACATATATATGAGTTATATATATATTACTATTTTATATATATGTATATATAAACATATATATGTATGTATATGTATGTATGTGTGTGTATTGCATAGGATAAAAGAGTAATAACAGTGGCGACTAAGGTTAATAACCCATCCAGATGTCCTTGTTTGCAAAAGCTACATAATTTTAAGATCTACGTGGTATAGTCAAATGTTGATTTTTGAAGAAATTGAAATCTACAATCTGTCAAGGAGCCAATTACATGTGATTTTGGCACCAAAACACAGAAGACGTTTTGATTTTCATTGAAAACTCAAGGGAACCATTTTATGTTCTTGAAGAACAGAGCAAGATACAACTATGTGTTTTATCAGTAGAGAACCAGACCCTTCACTAGGTCAATTTTTATAGTCAAGGACAAGTGTTAGCACTTACTTCAGAGTGCTTATAATGTTTTTTCCATAGCTAGTAAAATGTAAACCAACTGTCTCTTACTACTTAAAATCACCATAAACATACTGGATATGAAACTGAGAAATCCCTTGTGCCAAAATCTCAAACATTAAATACATAATAAACTCCCTAAAGAGAAGCATAAAATAAATAAATACATAAAATACTATGTCACTTAGTAATCTTCCTTTGGCTAATTAGGCACCTTGAAGAGCAGGAAACAGCTGCCATTTGATGAAGGATGATTACAACTAACGTCTTTCTCAAATCAGTAATACTATATTATGAATACACACACAATTTAATCCGTAAAGACAATTGAAGATCATATATACAAATATCCTCATTTTGCAAATCAGGAAATGAGGCCTAGAGATTAGATGATACCAAAGCAGAAATAACTATTTAATAGTTGAATATTTGACTCATAATCTATGATTCTTGTCTCCAAGTTCCAGGATTACAATATAGTATTTGCCTGTTTTACATGTTTTTTATATCCATATATCTTAAAGTAGCGTATATATTTTTACAGACATTTGAAGTTTCTAAATTAATAAAATTGCTATTTTGAAATATACAAAGCATTTAATAAAATGTACTGATCTGTGATTTTATAGTTTATACTGATTTCATTAAACTTGTTATAAAAGTGACTAAAACCAGAAACAACCAATTTAATTAAAACCATTTCCCATTAACTAAAATCTGATGAATACCAGATCATATAGATTAGCAAATCAAACATAATTAGTGATTTATGTTGTGTTTCATGTGATTCATGTTTGTGAAACATGAGTGTCTCCAATTATGCTAAGTGATTTGCAAATAAAGCAAAACTTATTACAAAGTCATTTTAATTCAGTTTAGTTCACTCAGTATTCAATAACGCCTAGAAGATTCAATTATAAGACTATTTCATGGGGTGCCTGGGTGGCTCAGTGGGTTAAGGCTTCTGCCTTCAGCTCAGGTCATGATTCCAGTGTCCTGGGATCGAGTCCCACATTGGGCTCTCTGCTCAGCAGGGAGCCTGGTTCTTCCTCTCTTTCTATCTCTCTTCCTACTTATGGTCTCTCTCTGTCAAGTAGAGAAATAAAATGTTAAAAAAAAAAGGCTATTTCTTAATAGGTCTTTTTTTTAGAGAAGTTTTAGATTTACTGAAAAATTGAACATATATTTACAAGAATTCCTATGTCACCTCTTTACCAGCAAGTAGGTTATTCTATTACTAACTTACTATATTAGTATAGTTACAATTGATGAACCAATATTGATAAATAATTATTAAATTTCAAAGTTTACAGTAGTTTATTCTTTATGTTTTACAATTTTGGACAAATACATAATTTCATGTATCCACAATTATAGAATCATACAGAATAATTTCACTGCCCTAAAACTGCCCTGTGCTGTACCTATTTATCCTTTCCTTTTTCCCCTGAAACACTGTCAACCACTGATTGTTTTACTGGGCCTCTTCCAGTATGCCGTATATGAAATCATACAGCATGAGCCTTTTCAGGTTGACTTCTTTTAATTAGCAAAATCCACGTAAGGATCTTCCTTGTCTTTTGAGGTTTAATAGCTCATTTACATGTTTTTTTTTGAAAGATTTTATTTATTCGTTTGACAGAGAGAGAGAGAGAGATCACAAGTAGACAGAGAGGTAGGCAGAGAGAGAGGGAGAAACAGGTCTCCTGCTGAGCAGCGAGCCCAACGCAAGGCTCAATCCCAGGACCCTGAGATCATGACCTGAGCCGAAAGCAGTGGATTAACCCATTGAGCCATCCAGATGCCCTGCTCATTTACTTTTTATCACAGAATAATATTCCACTGTATGAATGTATCAAGATGATATTGGATGTATTCAAGAGAACAAAGAAAACTCAATAAACCAGGAAACAATGCATGAGCAAAATGAGAAGTTCAGTAAACAGAAGTCAATTAAAAAAATTTAAAAAACAAATTTTGAATTTGGGTAATCAAGTAAATGCATTTAAAAATATAATAGTAAATTTCAATAGCAGGCAAAAGGGGGAGTTTACAAAATTAAAGATAGATCTCTTGATATTAGCCAGTCAAAGGAGAAAAAATGAGAAGGTAAAAGAGTGGGTTCCAATTCAAGATGGCAACATCAGACACTCTGGAAATCACCTCCTCTAAGGTCACCCTGAATCTGGAGCTATATATGGATTGATTACCTCTGAAAGAAATCCAAAATAGCGGAGCTTCTGGTATATATCAGATAAATAAGAAAAACCCATTTTGAAATAGTTAGGAGAGACTGAGACACATACTCAGGAGGAAATGTGAACTGCCAAAGTCTTCTTGAGCAGGGAAAGATTTGAATCCCACATCCGGTTCACCACCTTTTAAGACTCCCATTGGAGAGACAAACCTCTCAAAACATCCAGCTCTGAAAGCCAATGTGAATTGTGTCCATAACAATATTATGGTATAGTGAACAGAGGAACACCTTCAAGGGAGATGGTGGAGTAGGAGGAGCCTAAGCTCACCGTGTCCCATGGATCCATCTACACAGCACCCACAACAGAGTCAATAACCCAGAAAATTACCCCAAAACTGGCACAACAGACTCTGTACAGTGAAATGTCCCAAAGAAGCTATATCAAGAGAGTAGAAAGGTCAGAGATGCCATCAGGATCTAAAGGGACCTGCCCAACTGTGTTTGGAAGGGAGAGATGAAGAAGGTAGAGAAAAACAGACGCTCACACGAGGCATTCCAGGCATGGGGAACCCAGACAAGGAAGACAAATCCCCATCACATTTGGCTTTGCAAACCAGAGGGGCCAAATTCTGTGAGTTCTTACACTCTGCAAGGTTTAATACCTGGCACTTTAGGAATCAGTAGGCTCAGCTCTGGGAGAGCCAGGAGGATAAGAGGAAACTGAGTCCTGAGTACCTGCCCTACAAGGGACAATCGAATAAACAGCCCTCAGAAGGAAAGCAGAGAAGAAGTGGTTTGAAAACTGATGGAATTATACAGGAGGGAGATTTGGGGACTAATCCCAGAGCATGTGCTGGAGGGGATTGTTGGGCGACTTCTCCAGGAACAAAGGAGCTGACTAGTGCCACTTCCCATCCCTGCCCACCTGCTGAGACACCCAGACGCCTGTGGAAACCAGCTCAGTACTCTTAACCCAGCCAGCGAACTTCTGCTACCTCGCCCCCTTCAAACCCAGTGTGGGCCAAGGAGGAATTTTGGATGGCTGCAGGTTACCTCCCCAAATGGGCCTTGCTGCTACTGCTTATCCTGCACTCGTACTCACCTGCAAATTCATCCTCTCCAGCCCTGCAAAAGTATCTACAGGTCCCCTCCCATAACAGATCTGCACAACCTTGTTAGCACTAGGAATCCTTGGTTCCTCCTGCGGAACGGCCCCCACCAATACTACTTGGTCAGAGCCCCTCCGCAACAGTGCCTGACAGTGTTTAAGCAACCATGACAGGGGCCAGTCCAGCACTCTAGAGTGACTCCTGACCTAGGGAAATGAGAAGATACCACACATATGAAATAACTATTACTGTAGCAGTAGGCTGGAAGCTGGTATCTCGTTTGACAGCAGGCCCCTCCCACCAATGAAAGCTTTTCAGGGAACAACACAAGAGAACTGCCCTACAGTGTGGTGCTACTGCATCTTTGGCCAATGCCTGGTCTGGCTCACCTGGAGCCCAAGGGAGCCCCAGACTGGCCCACTAACCACAGCGGGACTGAACCCTGCCCACAACCGACAGAACCACTGCATATGAATGAAGGCAAATGCAGCTCAGCCACAACAGTATTGCTCTCATAACACAAGTTAGAGACAGCCTTGAAGTGACATGAGGATGGCCTTCATGAACAGGGAGCATTGCACTGCAGAGCATCACAGGAACTCCTTTCTATACGGTCAAAACATTCAAGAACAGGAGAACTAGTTGACTTTCCCAAAGCATGGAAACAAAGAGAGTTAGAGAAAATGGACAGAGGAATGTATCCCAAAAGAAAGAACAGGACAACATCCCATCAAGACAGCTAAATAAAGCAGAGATGATAAGCAATACGCCTGCTAGAGTAATGAAAGCAATGGTCAAAACCTCACTCTCCTTGAGAAAAGAGTGGAGGACGTAAGACCCTCACCCAAGAGGTAGAAAACAAGAACCAAAGATGAAGAACTTAATAACTGAAATAAAAAATACATTAGATGGTTAAGTCTCTTACAGTTTTTCTCCTTTTCTAACTACTTCCCATTCTATTTTCCCTCCCATGCCCTATGCTTTCTGCCCTGTTTTACATATGAGTGAAACCATATGATACTTGTCTTTCTCTGATTAACTTATCTTAGCAAAATACCCTCTAGTTCCATCCATGTGAATGTAAAAGGTAAATTCTGATGGCTAACCAGTATTCCAATGTGTGTGTTTGTGTGTGTGTGTGTGTGTGTGTGAGTGTGTACACACCACATCTTCTTTATCTGTATATCCATCAATGGATATCTTGGCTCTTTCCACAGTTTAGCTACTGGAGACATAATGGCTATGAGCCGTGGAGGGCAGGTGTCCCTTTGGATCGCTACATTTGTATCTTTGGGGTAAATACCTAGGGTCATAGGGAAGCTTCCTTTTGTTGCTGGAGAGGCAGTGGGTGGGGGAATGGGTAATTGGATGATAGCCATTAAGGAGGGCATGAGCTCTGGGTATTCTATGCAACTGATCAATTATTGAGCACTACAGCTGACACCAGTGATATGCTCTAAATTGGCTAATTGAATTTAAATTAAGAAACTACATACTTGAGGGAGGTGCTTTTATGTATGACTTATCAATGTTGGAAAAACAAAACCAAGAAAATACTGCTGTTAATAATTAAAAGTCTTTATTGCTACATTACATATATTTGTAAACTATAATACAATATTATAGAGAGAATAAATAAAAATAGTTCCCCTATCAAAGACTACCATAAATAGCCTTGGCAATATAAGAACTTGAGAAATATAAGGCATCAGAGTAAAAGATAATTCGCTTCTAAGGAAAGTATGTCTTTCAGTACTACTGAAAGCAAGCCCACACTTCTGTGAAGACAAAGAAAGTCCCAGAGTGCTGAGTGTGGTTCCAGGACATGCAATAGTGTTTAGACATGGGGGAGTCAAACGTGAAGGAGCTGTGTGCTGTGTCTAGCAAGTGAAGATGGAAGAACTCAGTCCAGGGAGGACGAACCTTACATCCACTGGCCAGCTGACCCACAGGTAGATGTTGAAGTGGAGGAACAAAGCCTGGCAGGTGGGAGGCCAGAGTGGAGGGAGGCAACAGCACCGCTTTAAGCCCCAGGCCCATTCCCAGGCAAAGATGCAGCAGGGCTTGTCTCTTCGTCTCCAAGCAGGTTCAGAAAAGCTCCTTGTGATTTAGCGAAAGTCATCATGTCTTCTAGGGCCTGCAGGTCTTTTAGCATCTCCATCATCTGCTCTTCTTGCTGGGATCTTTTGGCTCTCTCTTCCTCCAGGTCTCGACACAGAGAATGGAGTTCCTTCATCAGCAACACGTTGGTCATCTTCCCCTTTCTGTAAGAGTCTGCAAGGATGGGGATATCAAATGACTCTTTCTCCAGTTTGGCCTTTTCTACAGATGATTCGATGGCTGCATGCTCCTTCTCAGCTACAAAAACCTTGTCAATGAGGTGGCATTTCTCCTCGATCCCTGCAGCCAGTGCTTCTGCCAGCTGCTTCTCACGTTTCTCGTAGGAGTGACTTCTAACAGACTGAACAAGTCGGCATAGAAAGAGGAGGCCCACCAAGAAGCCAATGACAGGCTGACACAGCAGTGTCTCCCACTGGAGGTTATGGAACATCAGCTGAGGACTCGAGTCACTTGGCAGCAGCTTCGCCATCATCTCATCCAACATCCCAAGGATCAGTTCAAAGCCATGCTCCAGAGAGCCTGGCAGCTGCTCCATGGTACTGCTCAACCACAGGACAAGTGATGGTCACCGTGGATCCGGTAGTCACAACACACCCTCAACATTCCGCCTGGAACCCAACCAGCAACTGGCATTCCCATGTAGTCAGATATATGGCAGGGTGCGGAAATGGGCATGGGGGGAGATTTGTATGCTCTTCTCTATGACTATCTAATTTTCCTTCTTACCCCTCTTTCTTATTTCTATCAGTGTAAACCTAAAATATAGTGAAATGGGCCAAAAACACATAACGTGGAACACACAGTAGACGAGAGCAAGCAGAAGGATCAGTGATCCGAAAGACAGAATGATGGAAAACAATCAAGCTGAAGAGTAGTGAGAAAATCTTATGATAAAAATGAAATATGACTTGAGAACTCAGTGACACCATCAAGTATAGTAACATTTGCATTACAGGGATTCCAGGAGGAGAAGAGAGAGGGAAGGAGACAGAAAAGATATTTGGTTAAGTAATAGCTGAATCTTTCCTGAATCTGGGGAAGGAAACCAAAGATCCAGGAGGCCCAAAGAGCCCCCAACAAAATCTTTCCAAGGTAGTCCACCACGAAATGCCTAGCAATCCAAATGGCAAAAAGGGGGTGAAAAGAAATAATTTCAAAAGCAGCAAGAGAAGAGAAGACAGTTAAAGACAAGGGTTTTGGCAGATTTTTCAGCAGAAACTTTGCGGTCCAGAATAGAGTGAGATGATATATTCGATGTACAGTAACAAAAGAAATGAAACCAAAACAACAGAAACAAACAAACAAACAAAGTGCAGCCAAGAACACTCTATCCAGCAAGGGTATCACTCAGAATAGGAGAGAGAGCGTTTCCCAAATGAAAGTTAAAGGAATTTAGGATCACTAAACTATCTGTACAATAAGCATTAAGGGAGACTCTTTGAGTGGAAAGGAAAGAGCATAAGTAGGAGGAAGAAAAGGAGGAAGCACAAAAGCTGTAAAATTAAATATATCTATAAAAATAAGTCAAGGGAGGCATATCATAAAAAGATGTAAAGTATGATATCCTATACCTAAAATGTGGATGGGAGAAGTGTAAAGAATCAATTCACACTTAAGCAACCATCACCTCACCATAGACTGCTATATGCATAGGATGCTATCTGTAAACATAATGGTAACTACAAATAAAAAACTGGTAGCAGATATACAAAAAACAAACAGGAAGAAGCTCAGTATAGCCTAAAGAAATCAAGCAAACCATGAGAGAAAGAGCAAGAGAAGAAATAAAGAACTGTGCAGACAACCATAAAACAAATAAGAAAGTGGCAATGAATACATATATATATACATGTTTGGGCGGGGGAGAGAGAGAGAGAGAGATCAATTATTCGTTTAAATGTAAATGGACCAAACACTCCAATCAAAAGACATAGGGTGACAGAATGGATAAAAATAAGACTCGTCTATATACTGCACACAAGAGACATATTTCAGACCTACAGTCAGATGTAAATATAAAGTGAAGGTTTGGGAAAACATTTGTGATATAAACAGAAGTGAAAACAAAGCCAGGGTAAAAATACTTAACAGCAGACACAAAATCGACTTTCAAACAAAGACAAACAGGAGACAAAGAAGTACACTACATAATCCTAAAGCTGACAATCAACAAGAACATATAAAAGTTGCCAATATTTCTGCACCCAACATGGGAGCCCCCTAATACATAAAGCAGCTATTAAAAACAAGGAACATTTTCAGAGTAATCAATAAGAACAGGGGACTTTTACACCCCAGTTACATCCATGGATAGGTCATCTAGACAGAAAATCCAGGAGGAAAATGTGCCTTTGAATGACATATTGGACGAGATGGCTCTAAGAGATATATTCCAACATTTAGCCTGGAACTGGAACATACACATTCTTTTCCAGTACCGATAGAACATTCTCCAAAACAGATCACATTGGAGGCCACAAACAAATCTCACTAAATTCAAGGAAACTGAAGTCATATCATGCATCATTTCTACCAACAACGTTATGAAACTAGCCATCAACCACAAGAAAAAATATGGAAAGAACACCATTTCATGGAGGTTAAGTAACATTGAATGAATAAATGAATGGGTCAATCAATAACTCAAAGAGGAATGAAAACATACATGGAGACAAATGAAAAAGTAAAATACAATGCTCCAAAATCCTTGGGATGTACCACAAGTTGCACTAATAGGAAATGTTAGAGCAACACAGGCCTACTTCAAGAAGCAAGAAAAATCTCAAATGAACAACCAAATCTTCCACCTAAGGCGAGAAGAACAGCAAAACCCAAAACCAGTATGAGGAAGGAAATAATTGACTACAACAGAAATAAAATATAGACTAAAAGCAAAATAGAACAACAAATCAGTGAAACTAAGAGGGGCTTCCTTGAAAGGAGAAAAACAAATTGGTAAGCCTTTAGCCAGACTTATCAAAAAAAAAGGAAATCAAACTCAGAAATGAAACAGGAGAAACAGTAACTGAGACCACAGAAATAGAAAGTATTATGAAAGAATATTATACAAATTACGAGCTAGAGACTGGACAACCTAGAAGTGGATAAATTTGTAGAAACATGTAACCTCCCAACACTGAATCAGCAAGAAAGAAAGATTTTGAGCAAATTACTAGCAACGATATGTAATCAATAATCAGAACACTCCCAACAATACTCCATAACCAGAGGTCTTCAAAGGTCAATTCTATCAAACATTTAAAGAGTTGATATCTATTCTTCTTCAACTATTCCAGAAAATAGAAAAGAATGGAAAAATTTCAAATTCATTCTATAAGATGAGAATTGCTCTGGTACCAAATCTAGATAAACAAACTGTAAAGATTAAACAACAACAACAACAACAACAAATGGAGAGCTCCAGGCCAATATCTCTGATAAACATAGAGAACAAAATATTAGCAAACCAAATCCAACAATACATTAAGAAAAATCATTCACCTCAAGCAAGTAAGATTTATCCCTATTAGAATACCTTGATGCCCCCAACAATTCAGAAACTTTGGTGGGGAGTGGGTACTTAGGAACCTTGGTTATCTTCTCACACTACTCTGGCAGTTCATGACTTTGTATAGTTGACCTCATACTCCTTTAACTAAGACTCTCCTGCATGCCATTTTGGATAATGGGTTTTCCCATCAGGCTTGTTGCCACTTTTTCTATCACCTGCGGGAAGCCAAGCCCTACTCTTTTCTCCTCATATCTAGGGGTTTACTTCCCCTTCTCCAGTCTTTGTGCTTCATCCAAAGAAATAGGGGATGGGCACTTCCCAAAGAACCACTGTTTCTAAGGTCTGGTCACATTCCCTTGTGATCTTTCTTCCCATAGGCTAAGCAGTCTAAACCTCAGTTTCCTACTCTAAAATACCAACTTGAGTCTTAAATTCAAAGAGGCTCTGGCTTTTCATATTTGAACTTCTAGCACTGAAATCAAAATAAATACACTTTTCTGTCTCAAGCATGAGTTTCTAGAGAGTGAAAGTTTATAAGTTTACAGATATTTAGGGTGGGGTGAAGTATTTGACGCCTTGTTTTGTTTTTTCTTTTGTTTTCCTCTTACCTTGTCTGTCCTGAGGATACCATTTGTAGAAACCCTTCTCTGTTGCTTCAGAGGCTGAGTCCCTTCAAAAGGAGTGGAGAAGTTCGGTTCCAAGGTCAGAACTTTGCCCAGTGCACTTGCCACTGCTAAAGAATTTTAACATAGACAAGAGTGTGGGTCTTGTCTATCCTATGTCTTGTCTTGTCTATGCCTCACTTGCACATGCTTTTTGCCTCTGTGGCTCTGTCCACATGGTTACCTAGGCAAGCTCTTCTCCTTAAGTTGTATTTTAAACTATCAAATCCAAACGATCCTAAGCTCATGCCTCTGCTCTGAAGTGTTTCCAATCAAATATATCCTCTCGTTCACAAGAAATTAGTAGGGCATCATAATTGTACCAGTGTCGCCAACTGGAAAAATCCTTCTTTATTGGACTTGTTTTGGGGGGTGGGGATGGTATATGTCTTCCTCTCTCAGTAATATTGTAAGTTCCTTAAATGTCTTTTTTGGGACAGCCTTGTTTCACTAGTAAATAATGTGTCTTACATTAGCAATACTTATAATCATATTTTAAATACATGAACTATACCCATATAGCTGAATGAGATGCTGCATCATCTTACTTCACAAATTGATCAAATATTGAGTTTTTTTCCAGAACTCATTAAGTATATAGCCCAGAGCCTATTAAAATATATACCTATATTTCAGTGTTAGAATACAGAATTCTGTATTAGTTTTCTAGGACTGCTATGCCTAAGTACCACCAACTGGATGGCTCAGAAGAACAGAAGTTTATTCTCTCCCAGTTCTGGAAAGAATGCCAAAGTCAAGGTCAGCTGGGCCATTCTTTCTCTGATACATGGAAGGGAGAACTCCTTCCCCTCCTAGCTTCTGGTGAAGGCGATCTATCCTTAAACTTATTGGGTTGACAACTCCATTACTCCAGTCTCTGCGTCTGTTGTCACATGGCTTTTTTCTGGTCTTTTTTGTCTTCACTTGGGACGTTGGCTCCTTTCCGTGTGTGTGTGTGTGTGTGCATGTCCAAATTCCTCTCTTTCTTTAAGGACAACAATCATATGGAATCATAACCTACTCTACTGACTTCATCTTAACTTGACCATATCTGCAAATACCCTATTTCCAAGTAAGGCCACATTCTACAGGTAAGATGGGTTTGAACTTCAACTTGTATTTTGTGTATGGGGTGTGTGTGTGGGACATAGTTCTATTTGCAAGAATAATTAATAATGCTCAGTGTATGGTAACTATTCAAAATATATTTGAAAAATGGAAAAAAGTTGGTCTACGTATGAAGTATTTTTGTTACTTAACAGTATCTAGTTATACTTAGAAACTTATCAACAACAGGTACTGGGAAACATGATACTGCCAAACAACACAATAATTTTTCAGTAACTAATCACCAAAAAAGGCAACCTCTTAGTTGCCTGAAAAAGAATTCAAAATAATTAATAAACTTCATCACACTTTTTTCATTCTTTTCAATTTGGGGCAATTATTAATAAAACTGGTCTAAATAGTCATGTGAAGGTTTTTGGTTTTCATGGTTTTTTCGGACATGAGTTTGTATCTTATTTGGGTAGATAACTATGAGTGTGTTTGTGTGGTAATAATATATTAAGCTTTGTAAGAAACTGCCAAAGTACATTCCAAAAGGCCTGTGCCATTTTGCATTCCTACCAACACTAAATGAAAATTCTTGTTGCAGCACTTGGTGTTCTCAGTGTTTTAGATTTTAGTTATTCTATTAGGTATATAGTAGTATCTCATTTTGATTTGCAATTCTCTAATGAAATGATAAATATTTTTTCATATGCTTATTTGACATTTTCATATCCTCCTTAGTGAGGTGTATTTTCAAATGTTTGGCCCATTTTTAATTGCTGTTTTTGCTGTTCTTACATTTGAATTTTTAGAGTTCCTTCTATATTTTTTATTACAAGTCCTTTGTCAGATGTGTTTTAGAAATAATTTTTTCCCAGTCTGTGACTTGACTTTTCATTCTCTTAACAAGGTCTTACAGAGCAGAGATTTCTAATTACAATGAAGTTCAATATATCAATTCTTCCTTTCATAAAGCATGCCTTTGATATTGTATCTGAAAAGTCATTGCCAAAACCAAAGTCATCTAGTTTTTCTCATTATTGTCTAGCAGTTTTGTTTTGTTTTGTTTTGTTTTTTTCATTAAAATCTCATTTGTTGAACTATTTGACTATATATATATTTTCCCCTGGTCCTCTGACCAATATAGAGTAGTTCCTAAATGACAGCCAGCTTAGCAATTGAAGATTCAAATCCAAAGAATAAAAGTGTGGAGAAACAGCTGAGTTTGAAAATAATTCTTTGAAGAAGAATTGATCTGGAATTAATTTAAGTGAGTGGCTGGGACTTGTCTCTTTGAGAAGGTAAAAATGAAGGGGATCCCCTCAGATTCAAGAATTAGGTGAGATTGGTGGCCTTTATATTACAATGCATATATAAAGATCAATAGATTTTAATAAAACTTTAGTTATACACATATCTGAAGACTAAAAATATCTAAAAGGAACACTGAAATAATATAGATGTAGTAACTTCAGTAAGCAGCTACCATCTTTAGGAATGGGGAAACAAGGGTGAGAGTTTGGATGCCAGAATCATTTGGCAGCTTGGGAACAGGTAGAGCCTTTGTGTTTCTGATAGGGAGCACCTGAGGAAGGTGGCTGATGATGGTGCCAGAGAAACTCAGAGGAGAAAGACTGAGACCCTCAGATACAGCTCTCAGATTTCAGAGGAGAGAGGCTGCCTAGCTGGGCACAAAGAGACTGGAGGAAACTTTGAAGGTAGGCGTTGGCTGTGCCTCTGATATGTGAAGGCAATATTGGATGGAGGAAGGAGTCTTTTGTCCTACATTACAGTCTCCCTCTACTTTCCCACTTAGAAAAAGGAATTGGATGTAAAGGAAAAAATTGTAGTTTACAGAGTCCCAGACTCAACTTTTTAGGGCAGAATATAACAACTGGAAAAAAATAATATAAAAACTGGAGCTGAGAAGAACTGTTATAGTTTCCTATTGGCTAATCATGGTAAGAAAGAGAGATGTGAGGTCCTCTAGTCTCCTTTAGGTAGTATCAGTCTCAAAAGCTTGAGTTTCTATTTCATTTTCAAAGCAAACAATCTATGCTAAGTGCTATCTAGCTTAAATCCATTTGAAATAGGTAGGAAGATAAGATTGACTTGTTAAAATTCCCATTACAGTTTTCTTTTCATGTTCACTGAGAGCTGAGTTGGTATTACCTAGTCAGATGCTAAGATACTAACCTGATTTTTTCTACCATCTTATTTTCACTCTTTCATCATTACGGTTAATTCTCTGGTTTAGGTCCTTATCAATTTTCATGTGGATTAATGTTGTCTATTATGTTGTCTATTAGTTTACATTAATCACTGTTTTTATATTGCTAATGATCTATTGTGTCATTTCTAAAACTTAAAAATAAGGAAAGATACATGAAAATAAGACATCAACACCAATAACCCAATTTCTATTCATCCCAGGTAAATTACAAATCTGTGACATGAAATTAAAAGCTTTATAAATCCATTTAAATTTAACCTTTCATTTCTATCTATACTTCTGTATATACTCATTTCCCTCCTATGGCATATTGTTGGTATGGTAAACTACTGCTCCCAAAACATGTGGCACATTTTTATCTATCCATATCTTAAATTATTCCTTCAATTTCTGGGAGGTCCCTAAGAAGACAATTTTTCATTCATGTATGTATGTATTTATTACACTGTAGAAATACAGAGAAGAATTGAGGCCTACTCTTAAGGATCTCAAAATAGTTGTCAGGGTCTAAGAAGACCTATTAGAGTCTTAATCATCAGTATGTTATAATGATGTAAATAACATCAATAATAAAGATATAACAATGTTTTATTTTTTATTTTGAAAAAAAATGTGTTCATTTATTTGAGAGAGTGACTGAGAGAGGTGATTTTTTCAAGATTAATTTCAATTAATGCTTTCCCCACCATTAAAAAATCTTGAGGGGCATCTGGGTGGCACAGTTGGTTAAGCATCTGACTATTGATTTCTGCTCAGGTTCTGATTTCAGGTTCCTGAGACTGAGTCCCGCATCCAACTCTGCACTCTATGTGGAGTCTGCTTCTCCCTCTTTCTTTGCTCCTCCCCCCTATTCTCTCTCTGTAGAACAAATAAATAAGATCTTTTTAAATTTTTGAATATGCCGATTACTAATGAGTTTTTATGGTAGTTTCCTTGGGCTTTACTGATTTTGAGACCCTTTGAAATTGTGTGGCAGAATGACATACTAAGTCATTTCTTAGATATTTTTATAAATCTAAATATAACCTTAAATGTAGATTTATATTAAATAATACTGTGTAAATTTATGAACTAACTTAATTTAGCACCAATTATATAGTAGCTATTGCAGAAAGAAATAAACATATTGTTTTATCCATTAAGAAGGCTATAATCTATGGGAAAGAAGATAAAGAAATAAACAATTACACAATTGGGTAATTTTAAATTTGATTTAGGCTCCATTCAAGTGTTGTGGTTGAATAAATGTTTTATGAAGTTTCTTCCAATTCTACAGTGACTATTTCTATCTAGAGGCTCTTTCCTAAATCACAGGACTTCTCTATACCTGACATCCTCTATCACATATTAGAATTTTTCCAGACTACACACTATCTAACTACCTACTTGATAATAGCTGATAATCAACCATAATTTTGAGAATTTTGTTCTAATTACTAATTTGAATAGTAGGAGTCCTGGATGGAAAAATTGTCAGGTTGCTAGTATAGACCCAGAGGCAAAATTTCTTCATTTTATAGTGAAGAGTAAAATTTGTTATAAATGATTTGTCATAATATCATTAATACACAGATTTACTCCTATAATGATTTTCTCATCCCTAAACAAAGTGAGATAAATAGGTTATATCATAGTATCCAAAATGCTAAGAAAATTTATTTCAGTAGAGATATTCCCTGTTATTTGACAAACATTTTTTTGAAAGGGAAGGGGGAGGGTAGAGGGAGAGGGAGAATCTTAAGCAGACTCCACACTCAGCACAGAACCCAAAACAGGGTTCAATCTCATAACTCTGAGATTATGATCTGAGCCTAAATCAAGTCAGTTGCTTAACTGACTGAGCCACCCAGACACCCTTGACAAATATTTTAAAAAAGCAACAAACATTAAATGTTACTTGTTCTATTAGAAATATTCCATAGACTTAACTGGTATTATTTTATTTTGTTAGGTAAAGGAAACTGAATGTTTTTAGTAACACAGTGGTTTATGGGGGAATGCAAAAACTATAAACTAAAGTGCTTTTTTATGTCTTATGTAAAAAATAAATACCAGAGCACTTAAAGTAATAATAAATAAGTTTATGGAGAGACACAGTATTTGTAAGGAAATTCTGCTTGAGAAATAGTTGCACTTAAGTTTCATTCATGGATTGTAAAATACAAAAAAATGTTCAGTAAGCAATAAAATGGAGTAGAGAAAACTATTAAAAACAAAAGCATTGTGTTCACCTATCTCTTTTGTAGCAGAATCACATACTGCTTCTCTGAGATTTGTGAAAAATTTCTTTATTTCAGATTGGTATACTTAGAATTAATCAGACAACATATTAATCATATCAGAGGATAGATTTTTTAATCAGTAAAAATGGTTCATTGCCATATAATGTTTGGTCCCTATGATCTAGTATATGGTATGTGTTCTGTATAGGATATGACATGTATAATAATATAAAGTAGATGCTCGGAGACCAAGAGTCTCAATTTAGGGACAAAATTGATGGCATTGGTACCTAGTTGTACATTCCACAGAGATCCGTTCTTTCTTCCTCCACAACTTTTCTTCCTTCCTTTTCCTTTTATTCCTTTCTTTTCTTCATTCTTCCTTCCTTTTCTTCATTCCTTCCTTTTCTTCATTCTTTTCTTCCTTTTTCTTGTGTTTTGCCTTCAAAAATATTTATTGATCACCTACTATATTCCTAGTTGATATCATATATGCCTTTTTATGTGTTTGTGAATTGGGAAGAAAGAAAAAACAGCAACATTCAGTTGTTACACAAGAGTTCATAACTAGTCAAAAAGATACTGCTATGTCATTATTAGGACAATCTTGACTTTATAGCAAAAAGAAAAATGTTACCTTCAGTCTTCTTGGCAGTACTCTTGTTGCCTGAAGCAATTTGGCTCCTAGATTGCTATCTACATTAATTTAATATCAATAAAACATGAAACATATAACCAGAGCTATTGGACACAGAATTATACCAAATATAACATCTTAATATTAATATTGCAAAGAAAATAGAAGACCATAAAATATTCACATTTTCTTATTTGAGTCATATTTTATAATCTATCCATAAATGGATATCCATAAATGGCTTAGGTTATAAATTACAATAAAGGAAGTAAAATTACCTAGAACATATAATTCCTGCCAAGATGTTTAAAGGAAGATACACGCAATTTTCTCATATTTAATTACAGGTGTGTTTAGGGGTGCCTGGATGGCTCAATGGGTTAAGTGTCTGACTCTTGATCTTGGCTCAGGTCATGATTTCAGGGTTGTGGGTTTGAGCCCTGTGTTGGGCTCTATGCTGGGTGTAGAGCCTGCTTAAGAGTCTCTCTCTCCCTCTCCCCCTCCCAATCCTCTCCCTATTCCTTCTCTAATAATTAATTAATTAATTAAAATTAAAATTAAACAAAAGGTGCGTTTACCTACATGATCTGTAAACATCTAGTTAGACATAATAGCAATATGTATAAAAGATGAATAAATGCTGAGTGTTCCTGCTCGGTGAATTTTCACTGCAATATAAACTGTAATGACTTTCTGACACATATTTTCAAATGTGCTATACAATTTGACTTATAATCATTTTTAATTATTTTATTTCTTTTTATCTATGAAACAAATTAACAAACATAAAAACATAATCAATAGTAATTCAATTGTTTAGTGGTCATCTGGATATATCTTACAATGTCCAGATATAATAATCCTAATTGTTCTGTCTTAGATGGAATAATGGGAAATAAATGGGGACTTTAATGATTGAGCTCATGCTCTTGTCCTTGTTCTATTCTATAACATTTAGTTCACTCAAAAATATTTATTAAACAAGTACTATATGCCAGGTACTGTTTCAGATATACTAGGTGCAGCTTATAAGGCCCCTTCCACCAGGAAACGTATGTCCTAGTTGGTAAGAGGTGAGAACCAGTTCAAGGGAGAAAAAGGACAGAATAAAGCAATAGGGAGTCCTGGGATATGGTTGGGATTTGGTCCAAGTCAATTGTCTTTGTACGCTAGATTCTGAGTGAAGCCGAAATTTAGGGAAATGTTGTCAGACTAATGCGCTGGGAGAGAGATTTGGAAGGAAGTGTGTATTGAATATCACAACAGAATTTCCTATCCATTACTCCTTTAACCAAAATATTCATTTCTGTTCTTCTTCTGGAAATGTACTACTTTATCTATAAATACTTCCACCATGGACAGTTTTCCTATATATGGAATGGAAGAATTTCATCTCTTTGTTCACTCTGATAAAAGTCGGGTTGTAGTATAGACCTGTTTCCCTAGATCTGTCTTCATCCATCTAGCTTAAAAGGGACATGTAGCTAAATACACTAATAATAACATTAATACACTGGTTAAAGTTTATCAGACACTTACTATGCCAAGTATATTTCTTTGTGCTATGCATTCATTAGCATATTTAGTCCCTACAAGAATTCTGTGGAGTTGGTAATGTCCTTCTCTTCATTACAGAGATAAAGATTTAAAGTAAGTAACTTGCACAAAAGTTATATCCTCCACAGTCTCACTTCAGAGCTTGCATGCATTTAGAAGTTCCCAATTATTTTCTAGATAGTTAAGCAAACAGACCTTCTCCTATCTATTTTTATTTGTTTGTTTACTTCATGAAGTCAAATAATAGCTCTTTTTTAATCTTTTTTTTAGTATTTTCATTTTCTTTTTTTAAATGTTCATTTTATTTTATTTTATTTTATTTCTTTTCAGTGTTCCAACATTCATTGTTTATGCACCACACCCAGTGCTCCATGCACTATGTCCCCTCCATAATACCCACCACCAGGCTCACCCAACCCCCCACCCCTCTCTCCTCCAAAACCCTCAGTTTGTTTCTCAGAGTCCATAGTCTCTAAAGTGAAAAACATCTCACTTTTAGACCGCATCAGAGGTCTTTATTATTTATTTCTGTAGCGCTATGGGTTTGTTCCATCACATTTTTATTTTAGTTACTTAATTGTTTTTGAAACTAGATGTTCAGCATGAATCAGGCCCATTTTCATTTGTATTCTCTCAAGAATATGGAACAGTCTTGGAACATAGTGAATGTTCCCTAAATATTTTTGGAATAAATGAATTAAAAAAACCTAATTGACTGACAGAATAATGTCTAAGAGGGGCAAAGATAGAGGGTAGATGAGTGAGAAGGAGAGGAAATTTGAATTCATAGAAATTTGAGATGGGGGGGGTGCCTGAGTAGCTTAGTGAGTTAAGTTAGTGAGTTAAGCCTCTGCCTTCTGCTCAGGTCATGATCTCAGGGTCCCTGCTTTCTCTCTGCCTGCTGCTCTGCCTACTTGTGATGTCTCTCTCTCTCTCTCTGTCAAATGAATAAAATCCTTAAAAAAAATAAACAAATTAAAAAGAAATTTGAGATAGGCCTATTATTTATATCATTTTAAAGAAATTCAATGATAAATATACTAAACCACTTTGTATACCACATTTTCAATAATTCAAGAACTAAGAACCATAACACAATGCTAGCGGAGTCCTTTTAGCTTTAGATCTTTTATCAGAATTGATTTTTGAAAATGCTGAGTATTTGTAATAAATTAAATATTCGTATTGGATCTAATGATGGCTTTTTGACTTCATGTTAGTTTTGTCTACCTGGTATTCTTTTATCAGAAGAATGCTCCAAAGCCCCAGGGGTGTACAGTATTATTATAGAGACAACAGAGAAGATTTGAACAGAAAAATTGAGTAGGATAAAGTTTAAAGACAGAAAGAGAAATGGGTGTGTGTGTGTGTGTGTGTATGCGTTGAGACACACCCTGCCATCAGGATGACGGTAGAGTTGAGCTTTGGCAATAGCATCAGATTACAGAAAATTGAATCTCAGGAAATTCAGTTTCAGGAATCATTAAAAAATCTCTATTAATTTTTCATTTTATTGGTATTAGTTTATGCCACCAATTGTATCTTTCTTAAGTTTCTTCAAATTAACATTCTTAGGGAAACTAAATCTTCTTTTCTACTTTTTATACTATTATTGTCCAATTAATATGCAAGTTCATGTATCTCAACTTGAAATATGCACTAAAAATATATAGAGTCCCGTAAAATGCATTAAATAAAATTAAAACCAGAATTCAATTCTTTTTAATAATTATAGTTTAAAGTAGTGAGATAATATGCCTTCTTCTGACATATGACCTCAATCACTCTTTCAACTTAAGCATAGATCATTTAATTTGGGATTTTGACAAATATATATGAAATGATGTTGTTTTTCCTTTATTGCTATTCTATTTGCAAAGGAGTCTTTGATTGATGTTTCCTAACATGTGATTAGAATCCTCTAGAAGTATTCAACACCTTAGTTTTCATCTCATAGTTTATTTAGTTCAGTCCTGCCAAATCATTCACTTTTATGTGTGCATTTTATCTATGAATGTCACCAAGGATATTTCACAGTGGCCTAGATCTGTTTCATTTCCTTGCTTTATAAATACAGGCACAGACCATACATTTTTACTTTCTGGGTACAGTTAAAAATCATATTTAAGGTATAAAATGTAAAGAATATCTGCCAGATGATTTCTGAGCAGCTTGTGCTCCAGTTTTGCTTTTGGTGCCCTGATTTGGTGTAATGAGTTCTCTGCAAGTTTCATGTGCCTTAAGAGGAATGACACCATGCTCCATGGATAAGCTTTGATGATCTGAGCCAATCTAAGTAATCCCATCAATCCTGACACAGGGTTCTGTTCAAGAATGCAATTATAAAAAAGGCTTATCAGTGTTCTGCATTTCTCTGGAGTCAATAAAGGCAAAGTCAATCAGAATTAAACCAAGGGCATTTGTTCCTTGTATAACAAATGTACACTCTTCTTTCTGCTACCCATGAAATAGTATGTAGCCCCTCTCCCTACATTCTACTTTTGACTGCAGACCACTGGGCAGAGGGGCAGTACAAAAGGGATAATTAGAAACATGATGACATTGTTGAATCAATCAATACAGATGTGCCCTTGTCTCTAAAGTCTGGCTACACAGTGTATTAATATATTTTTATAATCTTGTGAAGCCAGTTTGAATTATGGTTTGGTGATGGTCTTCATCAGAAGACATCCTGACTTATATGAGAATTAGTCATTAGAGGGACGCCTGGGTGGCTCAGTCAGTTAAACATCTGCGTCCCGCTGAGATCATGATCCCAGGGTCCTGGGATCCAGTCCCACATCCGGATCCTTGCTCACCAGGGAGTCCACTTCTTCTTCTGTCTGACACTCCTCCTGCTTGTGCTTGCTCGCTCTTTCTCTCTCTCTCTAACAAATAAATAAATAAAATCTTTTTAAAAAAGGCATTAGTGGGGCACCGGGGTGGCTCAGTGGGTTAAGCCGCTGCCTTTGGCTCAGGTCATGGTCTCAGGGTCCTGAGATCGAGCCCCACTTCGGGCTCTCTGCTCAGTGGGGAGCCTGCTTCCCTCTCTCTCTCTGCCTGCCTCTCTGCCTACCTGTGATCTTTCTCTGTCAAAAAAATAAATAAAATCTAAAAAAAAAAAAGGCATTAGTAATTAGATATCGATTACTTAAATGTTCCTCCTTTTTTCTTATAAACATTGGATTTTCTGTTCCTTCTCTTATATGAACTTGTAAATTCCTTCCAGAAATACATACTGCCCATTACCCTTATACTTTGAAGGCTTTCAGTACTCAATGATCCAGAGTCTACCTGAGTGTAACTTCACAATTACTTATGGCTGTTTTGTCCTCTTACTCTTTTTAAGACCCCTGCCTGCCAACCACCTTCAGGTAGAGGCAGAGAAAGTTGAAGAATACACTCATTTTGATATTAACTTTCTTATCCTCCTAGTTAATTTAAAATAAGTTAAACACCTTTTACTTCTATGATACATACATCTCTGTTTTATTTTATATGAGGAGAATAGAGAGTAGACTTATTCATATCGCAGATAATTCTTCCATGCTCTATTTCAATTCCAGCTGTAAAGAGTGGGCAGTTTTTGTTTTTTTGTTTTGTTTTTTTCCTCAAGATATAGCTCCAAATGGTAATCAAGTGAATTTATGCTCTTTGAAAGATCTGTGAAGAAAATCAAGGGCAACTTCAGTAACAAATGGTATTAAGTAGCTAGTAAAATATGGTTATATAATTCACTTAAAGCCATTCTCTAAATGCAAGGCTTATTACAAACATTGCTTTAATTAAGATTTCCTTTTTGTTTTGTTTTCTGAAAACATCTTCATACCTCTTCTGATTCACAATTAAAATAAAATGCGTACTTCAATGAGTAGATTATTTTATAATCAATTGTTTATATTACCATTTCTTTGGATAGACCACAAACCCTTAAGAACAGGGTGTGCTTTTGATTTTTAGGAATCCCTATGGCCTAGAATAACATTGGATCACCCAATAAAAGTCAATTTCATGAATATCTTGATCAACATCCTCATACTTTCCTTCACCGTTACCACAACCAATATTAGAGTTTAACGTGAGGATCATGGGAAGGGTTCCATGATGGGTGGAATAATGAAGCCAAGGATGACTATATTCTAATCTTCAGAATCAGTGAATATAGTAATTGCGGGGCAAGAAAGGAATAAGTTTGTTAATGGAATTAAGGTTGCTAATCAGCTGATCTTCAGATGGAAAGATTATCATGGATTGTCAGGGTGGGCCCAATGTAATCAGGATTCTTAAAAGTATGAAAAGGATAGCCATCCAGACCTAATGGCTATGTGACTCTAACTTATCAATAGCTTCCCCCAGGCTGGATAGGCTGCTGCACTCTGGGTTTTGCCTGGATGCAAAGACTCATTATTAAAACTGTTACCAACATAGCTAACCTTCTAAATGTAAAACAATGGTGGACATGTTCTGTGTCTCATTGGTATAACCACCTGGCATCCATCTTTGTTCTCTCTTTGAGGCTGGAAGATATTGTTTGGCACATGGATGCTCTGAATACTGAATATGTACATGGTCAAAGTTCTAACTGACACTCAAAATAGAATTTCTTTTAAATACTAAAGTAACAGAAAAGCATGAAGCAGTTCTACATAATAGAATGACGTTAGATGTTTCAACTGTGATACAAGATGAAACTTGTGCTCCTTAAAAACAGAATGCTGTATATACAGTCCAGATTACCACAAGATAGTAATGGATTTCTAACAGACATGAATACTCAAATTGGTGCTTTAAATAATCTCTCTTTCCTTTAGTGATTGCTTTAAACTCCTGTACTGAAGGGAAATTATGGTAAACTATTAGGGATCTCTTTACTGGACTTCTCATTTTATAGCCATACTAATCTTAATGCATTATCTTTTTCATTATCTCTCCTCTTGGTGCCAGGCCTCCATTCCTATAATGACTTCCCAACATCAGATGATCCATTCTACTCAAGGAGGTTCATGTATGTTGACCGCATTGGATTCAGCTGCCTCCCGTTTTGTAACTGCCCTATATGGTCCCTAACTGACAAATATTGTCCCTATATGTAGGGACATCTCTATGCACCTACTTAGGAAGAAGTTAGAAAAGATGTAACTTTCCACCTTCAAACACCTTAAAGATTAAAGGGTCAAAATTGCTCAGGGGGGAAATGATGAAGGAGCAGAAGGTTAACTGAAGACAAAGCACAAGTTGACACCCTGCAACCTCCCCGCATCCCCCATTCCTGGGTGGGATATGTGAGACATTCTTCTAGGGATCTCCCAACTATCTTAATGTTAATACCTTGCTAGAGAGGAAAAACAACTTTAACTTGACAATGGTAAGACCTCTATTACCCTGTAGGTATTTTATAGGTTGGTCCTCTTTAGCAGATGAAAGGTCTTTTGAAACCTCCCTTTTCCTTACTTCCCCAAATTCCCTAGTATATAACCATCACTCCTCAGGACCCTGGTACAGCAGGTCTTTCTGCCCCCACCCCCACCCCGTCCTATCCTTGTGCTTTAAGAAGCCATCATTTTGCACTGGGAAAAAAAAAAAAAGAAGAAGAAGAAGAAGAAAAGAAATTGAAAAAAAGAAAGGAAGGAAGGAAGGAAGGAAGGAAGGCAGATCAGGAAGGAACCAGAGAGATGGCAACATGAGAAAGCTTTCAACTTTGCTAGCTTTCTTTTGAAGGAAGAATGCCATGGACAAGGAAAAGCTCTTGAAGTTGAAAGGCAAGGACACAGAAGACACAGAATCTTCCCTGGAGTCTCCAGAAATGAATATACTTTCTCAACATTTTGATGTTAGTCCAGTGCAATACATGTAATTCTTCTAACCTATAGACCTCTAAAACAATAAACTTGTATTGATTTAAGTTCTTAAATTTGTGAAAAACTTTTCCAACAATAGGAGTACTAAAACAGGAGCGGTGCCAAGTGTTATGCCCAAGTTTTTGTGTTCGAGAGACCACCAAGGAGCCAACACCAATGCAATCACATGAGGGTTTATTTGACAGGCTTAGGCTTGGGCCCAAGTATACCCAACACAGCAGAGTAGGGACTTTTAAAGGCAGAGTAGGGGTGGACTCGGAGGTGGAGGTAGGTGAGGACAAAGGGGATTAGGGATGATGTAATTCTCTAAGGAATTTTGGAAGCAAGGTCTCCAGGACCTTGAGGAGCTGGCTTTTGTTGGGAGAAATGTTATTTATTACCAGTAATAAAAATCTTCTCATGAGACCCTTTAGATGTGTATCAGTGGGTCATATGCTTGGGAATGATTGCTGAGACTATCTTGGAGGTTTAGAGATTAAGTTTCCTAAAGGAATTATTAAAGTAGATTTACAGGATCCTGGTCAGACCTGTTGGAGTAGAGGGTCGGTCAGGCTAGGATTGTCCTTAGCAAAACTTCAAGGTGAGGGCAGTTGAGTCCCCAGGGGAGATCCACTCTGTCTGTTTCAAGGACTTGTCAGTAGGTAAGGAATTTTAATTATTTTCTTCTGCCTCTGTTTCCCACATCAGCAAGTTCCTTCCCAATGTTGACTTTAAAGGAGGTTGTTCTTACTGCCATCCATTGGCTTTTATCTTCTGTGGCCAGAGACTTTGTGTGCCATGAAGCCTCTTTTGCCCCAACCACAAACAATTGATGACCTTTTTACATGACCTAGTTGGAGAAAAGAGTCCATTTAAAATGAAGAGAAAGATGGAGGTCAGAAATGGAAATACTTCAAAACTTCCAACATTTTCACAATGTATTGACACTATGTTTGCTTCTCAGTTCAAACTGAGATCAAGTGAAAACCTATGTGAAGAACATGACTTCCAAAAAGAAAAATAAATTTTAAAAATTCAAATGTATGTGAAGATGCTGAGTTATTCATAAATTGCATAACTTTAATAGAAATTTAATAAAGCAGAGTTTAAAGAAAAACTATCTCCTATACATTAATTCAGATGAAACATATTTCATATTTGAACATTTGGGTCATTACAAAGGCTCCTTTCCATAAAATATTGTTAATTAGGTGAGTGAAGCTAGAAAGATCTTGCTTTCAGGGCACTGGCTCATTTGTGACCTCTTCATGCTAAAAGCTGGACATATGGAAAAATTTTAGTGGAAATATTTAGTTCTTTAATTCTATATGCAATTCTGAAGATATTTTGCCATTTTGCTTTGTTGTTATACTATCTTTCTGTCTTTCTCACAGCAGAAATCATATAATAATTTGAAAATAGAGGAGCCTTACAATAAATAAAAGATGAAAATTATGCTGTATTTTAAGTGGGAGCTCTACTCTAATATTGTTTGACTATCTTCACATATCATAAGCATGTTCTAGTTTTACTTCTCAGGTAACATGGGTTATATGAGTAATTGTGAAAACAGAACGGACTCCAAAAGAGTAATCAAAATTTAAAAAGCAAAGCATACACACATATCCATACATACACAAGAACAGTCCCTGAAATTCATGTAAAGACTCTTTTTTTAGTCATTGAACTAGATAAACTTAATAAAATGACCTGAATGAAGCAGTATTAAAATGAAGAACTTGGGGCACCTGGGTGGCTCAGTCATTAAGGGTCTATCTTCAGCTCAGGTCCTGATCCTAGGGTCTTGGGGTCAAGTCCTGCATCTGGCTCCCTCCTCCGCAGGAGGCCTGCTTCTCCCTCTCCCACCTCCCCTGCATTTTTCCCACTCTCACTGTGTCTTTCTCTGTCAGATAAATACATAAAATCTTTTTTTAAAAAAATGAAGAACTTCTTTTTCAATAGGCAAAGAGTACCTTGATGATTTTTTGTAGTGTGTAAACTTGGATTTTATGTACTGAAACATTAACTAGAGGCTAGAGAGGAGGAAATAGGTGGATTTTGGACCCTGGAATGAGCAGCCTCCATCCTTTGGAGAAAGGGTGAAAGAGGGTAGGAAAGGAGAGAGCATTCATATTTAGGTAGCATGTGTATAGTATAAAGACATGTATAGTATAAAGTATATGTATAGTATACACATACATATATATGTATAGTATAAAGACAATTAGAGGAGGCTAATTTTCCCTAATATGGGTAACCTATTTCTTTGCTTCTTTCACCTTCAGTGTATCTTATTATAATCAAGAATTTAGGTCATTAAGGACCTTAAAGGATCTATATACCATTTCTTCCTTTGCAAATTGTATGCT
Source organism: Neogale vison (assembly GCF_020171115.1). Taxonomy (NCBI): domain Eukaryota; kingdom Metazoa; phylum Chordata; class Mammalia; order Carnivora; family Mustelidae; genus Neogale; species Neogale vison. Next base: position 34,938,038 of record NC_058102.1, on the reverse strand, counting down.
ATCACGTGTATATTTTTAAGACTGTTGTTTCAGAACAAGTCTTTGTAAAACTCAACTATTTTTATTTATATGCTTGGAGGAAAAAAAGAATGAAACATAGATATGTGACATTTCATACTGTTATGTTATCCTGATCGGCTCATATCTTATAAGAATTTGACAAAAAAATACTAAAAACCTAGGCATCATTTCACAGTACTGAAAAATTTATTATTTAGGAAGAGAAGCAACTGTCCTACTACTTCTAGAAAATTTTTCCATTTGACCTGAAGAATAAACACACTTGTTCATTATATTTTATAAAGTTTCTTTTATTTATGGAGGTGAGTTAATCTCAAATTTGAGATGCATTGTTGGGGCCTTCATGACTCTTTATGAAAGACTAGGTGAAAATAGAATTTATACAAAAGTTTATGTGCCTAGACACATGTTCTCTAAATGTATCTTGATTTGCACAGAAACAGTTGCAGTTGAATGCTTAGTGAGAAGAAAGCACAGGTGCCTAAGACAGAGCAGAAAAACAGCAACACTCACACCAGCTTTGTGTTCTTTAGGAAACATAAGGGGATAAATTTCATCATCAGTGCAACAATTTTGTGAGTAAACTCCATTTTTCTATGTAATTTTTCTATGTAACTGGAAATCTATAAGGAGAACTGTGAATCTATAAGGGGAAGTAGAAATTCTTTATTTAAACAGTTAAGTAAGCTTGGAGTTTCAATAAGCTCCAATTTGAGATTGTGCCTCTTTCATGTTACTTAGATTATGATTATGAAACTACTAGAAATTACTGGATATTCATCAAACACATGAACATAATTATTTATCTTGTTTAGCACCAAAGGACAGATGTCAACACACAATCATGTAGGGAAAGATGGCTTTTACTAGAGGGGAATGAGAAACATAACTAGTGCCAATAGTTTTTTGTTTGTTTGTTTTTTGTTTTCCGTTGTTGACATTTTGATCCAAAAGATCAAAGGATACACTCTAACTAAAATAATCTTTTAGAAGAAAGCTGGGAAGGAGAGTATGGTACTAGCAACCAATATGAAAGGACAGGTGTTGAATGTTCCATAGACTATAATTGTCTTTATATAATTTGAAATAACCTATTATGTAATGGTTTAAAATTGGGAAAACAAATCCATCTACATAGGTTTATCTTTGTTTAAGGAAAAAAACATTTTGCAACAGCAGATAGAATTCTGTTTCTTTATATTTGGAGGTCAGTACCTTTTTTCCATGAAGTTTGTCTTTCAGTAATCCATTTAGAAGCAAATCCAATTCAAGAAAAGGGCTGCTGACCCAGGGGGCAAAAATTTATCTAACTATCAACAACCCTCTGCATCCCCCTTCTGACTTCCTGCAACCCCTTTGGAATAGGAATGCCAACTCTGGTTGGGCGGTGATGTTTTGGCATTATAATTTCAGGTAATGGCATATGTGCCAATTCACAAAAATACCAGTTTTTCAAGTCAGAAAACATCCTTCAGAACGCAATTCGATTGCCCCCCTATGTTTGAATTAAGCCAAATCACTTTGCTTTGCAGACACATACCAGGTAAAACGGGGAAAAGGAGTATCATCACCTATGACTCTTCAGTCTGTTGGATATGTGTGCTAGTCCCACATATTGCAAAATTTCTCATGGTGAGCCTTTATTTTGCCCTAAGGCTGTTGACTGTTCTGTAATGTTAAGTGCAGTTTGAGCACAAGATCACGAAGAACCCCCCAAATCTTCTAATACTCCTTCTTTGGACATTCATTTACAAGTTACAAGTTCACATGTGTGGACATGTTTTAGTTTGTTTGGTAATGGAATATCTAGGGCAATTGTAACTCTGTGCTGAACCTTTTGAGGACCTGCCAGATTGTGTAAAAGGGGTTATAATATTATTTTATGTTTTACATTTCTACCAGCAATGCAGAACAATTCTCTCCATCTCCATTTCCATCTCTTCTCCATCCCCACCAACACTCTTCATTTCACATCGTTTTGATTGTAGTCATCCTGATGGATGTGAATGAAGTAATATCTCGTCATGGTTTCAATTTGTTTTTCCTTGTTGGCTAATGAGGTCTCACTTCTTTTCATGTGCTTATTGTCCACTTGAATTTTTTTGAGAAATGTCCATCAGGTTCCTTGTCCATTATTTAATTGGGCTATTTTTGTTTTTTTATTGCTAACCTGTAAGAGATCAATTTTTATTTAACTTACAACCACCCATTTCTATTTAAGAGATTCAGTTTCCCAGATGCATTTTTTAAAGTGAAATTAATATGGGCAGAAAATACTCCAATAGTAATAAAACAGTTAATATTATTGGTTCTTGATAATTTATTATGTATGAAGTAGGAACTAAGGCTTCTATGTACCCTAGCTCATCAAATTATTACCTTTAATTATCAACCCTACTTTAAGATAGGCTTTATAAGTTCCTCTTTGAAGTTGAATAAAATGAAACTTCAAAATCTCAAGTAACCTGTACAAAATCAAGTGCTAATGAATGAGAATTTGAATATAAAATCAAACTCATACTATTATGAGTTAGCTTGAACTCTTAAACCTTCCAGAATATTTCCTCTAATTTTTAGGATAGGTATATATCTGATGTGACTAAAATTGGCATGTAGTGGGAATTTGGCTGGAGAGGTGTGCAGGAAGGTCGAGTAGTAAGAAAATCATGTGAGAAACTGCCTCAGTGAGGTGGCACACTTTCTAGACCCCAAAATCTTCACTCACAGATCTTTCCTCTGATTATCATTTTCTAATATTTCTTGAAAGCTGCAGAAAAATATTTAACGATTAAGCTAAAGTCCCAATAATCCAAGCAATCATATTTATTAAATACTAAGTGCCAGTATAACACAGTTTGCAGCAGTTTACAAAATAAAGTTCCCCTCTGCCACTTATTTTTAAAAATTCTAGGCAAAATCCTATATAAGATTTAAAAATACATTATTAAGAAATAGGTAATGATTTTCAAATGACTTAAAATTTTGATTATTAAATGCTATATTAGAGATCTTAGACTGTTTTGCAATACAATATTAATTTACCTGAGAAATTATCCCATGAGGAATAGCAACATATGTTTCCAACTAAACTTATGACTTTAAAAGCTTGGCGAATGACAACTATGAAAAAAAAAAATCCCCTTAAAAACCATAGACTAATTGGCTGAATATAACATCTCTCGGGTCAGGAACAACAGCTGTGCATATACATTAAGGCAAAATATGAGGCAAGAGGAATGGATAACAGCAAATAAGTCTGTCATTTTCTGTTGAATGATACAAGAACTTTTAAATGTTTCCTTTCTCTCCTGCATTTTGTCATATGTCAATGAGTAATGACTTGCCATTCCAAGGGAAAAAAAAAAAAAAAAAAAAACCCACAATGTTTTGTTTCCTTTTTCTGTTGCTCGGTCTCATCACGGTTCTTCCCAATGTCTGCTCACATCGTTCGTTGGCTCAGTTCAGACTCACAGGGAGGCAAATCTGGGGAGTGGGTATGATCTTCTTCCCTACCTGGCCCTTGCAGTCTGCAGGACCTTTTTTAGGCTTGTTCTGACTTGGACATCATTTCCACATTTTTTCTGGTACTTATATTTCAATTGCTTGCTTTCTGTTTTTTACTGTAAGTTCTCAAAGGTGAAGACCACATCTATCTTGCTCTCCATTTCAACTGTAACTCCTAGCACAGACTAAAAATTTGTTAGATGGACACTTCAAATTTACAAATTCTTTACCTACATGTCCCCTGATTCCTTACCTATGCACATTAAACATTTAATATGATTGGATTGTCAACATTGAAGTCAAAGTCAGTGGGGGTTTGTAACTTTTCCTAGGGAATAAAATATCAAGCATTTTATGTTAAAATAAATCTCTTCTCCTAATAACTCCAGGGGGTATTTTTTCTAACTAAATTTCTGACCTGTGAATGAGAATTAGCCTGTTCAGTTGCTATTGTGTTGCCAGGGTTTAAACTATGAGGATGGAAAACTAACTATGCTTACAAATATGCGTGTATGTGTATCACTTTAGCAGACACCGCATTTACTACTTATAGAATGCATGTAGTAAAAAAGGAAAGCAATTTAGAAAGTTGGTTAAAATCTTATAAAAACTAATATCCTAAAAAAATATATGCATATACAACTTGTATTATTTCCTTTCCAGTATAAATATTTCAAACACTAAGAAACAAAGCTGAGGAAAAAAGAAAAAGATTTGGGGTGACCAATGCATATTAAGGGGGAAAACAAAACAAAACAAAACATCTGCCTCCTAAGTAAATTATAAATTTCTTTTGGCCAGAGTAAATTTCCCTGAAACACCATGCTGCATATTCAGTAACAAAAGCATAGTAAATAAATATCGACTTGGCTAGGAAAACAGTTATAGCACTTAATTCCTGACTATTCTATGGCTTTCTAGGAGGAGTTGAGAATGAATTATGGGTTAATTTGGTCATAAATCATCAATATTTTTCTGATATTTTATGCTGAGTAGTGAAGAAAAAAGATCACTATTTCTTTCAGAGATGTGTGAATTTAAAACTGGAAATTTACAGAGCCCTTCGGCATACTGGTAGGTTTCCCAGTGTTTTTTAAAAAATATAGTTTTCCACATTGAATCGTGTGTGTGTGTGTGTGTGTATTCATATGTGTGCATAGGTATAAAAATTAATGCAATGTGTGAGAAATACATGCATATATGAATATTGGTCTGAAGGAAGAAGAAGCAGAGTTATAAGGAAGTAAGAGTTCATATTAGCTCTATCTTAGATATTAAATAAAGTATTTTTTTTTGCAACTTACTTTCAGAATTTGTGTAAGATACTAAATCTCTCTACATTTCTATCCCAGGGTTATTTTAAGTATTAAATAAAGCAAGGAATGAAAAATAATTAGTCCAGTACTTGGGTCAGTACTTATCCTCATAGTAGTAGTTGTACTGGTAAGCCCATTAAAAAGAATTAAAATTTTACATCTATTAGGCTTTACCTTTGAACTCGTTCAAAGTTAAGTTAACAGAACTTAGTATTCTAAAAATAAAGACACATTTTCTGTTTAAGGATAGCAAATGAAGAAGACTTAATGTCACAACCTGTATATTTCCAATTGGAGAAAACCTTCATAGATAATCTGAAAGAACACTCTTAGTAACATTTTTATTTTATAATATTGAAAGAAATATTGCCCTAAAAGACTTCAGAGTAGCTTAAAATAGAGTGCACATTTTAAGGTGTCTGATCATTTGCTCAATACCTAATTTATTCTAAGGAAGACATTTGGCATATGAAATTACAGATAAATGGAATAGATATAAAAATCTTGTTGTAAATGGAACCATTAAACAGTGCTTGCTTTGCCACATTTCGCTGTGACTGGTTAGAGATGTGACATCAGGTAATACATTTCAGAATGATGAGACAAGGAAATTAGATATTGAATGCTTTGTAGTTCTCTGAATATATAAAACTTTTAAATCTCATTTAAGGAATGACACATCCTGAAAGTGCAACCAACCAAAGCATCTAAATTCTCAAATTGACAATAACCAGAAAAATTGAATTAATTTTTTAAGAAAAGAAGTATTTTTACACTAGGATCTGAATTATTACAAAAAGCCTTAGTTAGAATTACTGCCAAGCATGACCTATGTATTTATTCAAGATTGCATAATTTGCATTACTGTATTAAAAATTTAATTAAAATAATTAATTACATGTATGTATTTCTAATAAAGTCTTTCAAGGTGTTCTATATCAGACCTAACGAGTTGTTGTGTGTGCATTGTGATACTTTAAATTTTGGGGATAGAAGTATACTTTTACTTCACTCATTTTTACAATTGAATTTTATGGATCCCAAAATAAGCATAATGATACTGTCCTATGGATAACAAATGCTGAATTACTGATGAATCGGTGGTGTTTGGGCAGCTTATATCTCAGTAACATTAGAATATTCAGAGCTAGTAAAGATAGAAATACTTTCAAAAGAGAGTTATAATTATAGCTGAAGTACAAAGAACTTAGGTGGACAAATTCAATCAGCTCTGTTTCCTAAGGAGAACAATTAAAACAGAGAAGCTGGGGCACTTAGGTGGCTCAGTCGGTTAAGCATTCTGCTCTTGGTTTCAGCTCAGGTCATGATCTCAGGGTCATAAGATGGAGATACACACTGGGCTTCATGCTAAGTGTGTATCCTGCTTAAGAGTCTCTGTCCCTCTTCCTCTGCCCCACCCCTCCAACTCTCTCTCAAAAATTAAAAAAAAAAAAAAATTTAATAATTTTAAAAGGGCAGATAAAATTTTAAGTAATTACTCTCTATTTGGCTATTTGAATATATACTAGATATATAATAGATAGGATTTGAACTGAGCTCACTAGCACATGTATGATTTTAACAGCAAGAGTTTGTAAATAGTCTGAATTTAGAAAGTAAGACATAAAAATCATGGATGACAAAACATATAGGATATGTTCATGAGACAGACAAGTTCCATCTATTAAGAGGAGTGAATATGATAGCATGATTTCAGGGAAGAGGACTGGGGATTTACAAGGTACATTTCACCAGAGATGCAAACATGAGTCTATTAAGGGAATGCCATGTTTGAGCCTCATTCTTTGAGAATTGGAGAGTCAATGTGGATTGTTGACAATGGACCATGATCAAATGGGCCATATCTGGAAGAATACAGTCCGGGTAGTGTTCTAAGGGAAAAGGCAACTGTACTCAGAGCTACTGTGTGTTGAGAGGAACAGTGAATGAAGATATTTCTTCATATTGGAATATTCGTTCACTGTTTAAAAAAAGTATTTAATACCAAGTACATGCCATCCACTATCCTAGCACCTGGTAACAGAGAGAGATTTAAAAAAAAAAAAAAAGGTTTCCTACTTTTAGGGAGCTTATGTTTTAAATTCGACTGGTCGGGGAAAGGTTCTCTAGGAAGATAACACAATGAAGATGGAATGTGATAGTTAATAAGCAGCCAGTTGTGCAACAATAAAAGGAAAGTGCTTTTCAGATAGAAGGTACCATTACTAAAGCCTTATTGAAGTAGAAATGCAGAAGCTTGGTGCTTTCAAAGGACAGAACGAACCTCTATACGCTTGCAGCCTAAGTGGCAAGGGGTAGAATGGTAAAAGGAAGTGAAACAAGGTAGAACAGACGTTTGTAAGCCACTGTAAAGAATTTTAGTCCATTTTTAATTGGAATTGGAGGACATTAAGTAGGAAAGACATAGATTTTAGTTAGGGTATATAAAATCTCAGTCAAGTCTTATCAGTAATGCACCATAAGAGGTGGCATGAATAGGAAATGCTGTCTCTAGTGTTTTGAGGCTATCTAACCTGGATTGTGATTCCACTAGGAAAAAAGAAAAAGGAAGAAATACTTGGGAATGAAAATTCTGGGGGTTTTGTTTTGGTTTGGTTTTGGTTTTGGTTTTTTTTTTTGTTTTTTTTTTTTAGTGTAGGACTGTAAAATTATAACATTATAGATGCCTAGACTGGAAAATGTCACAGAGGACAAGGGCTGTGCTGATAAATGCTGTGTAGAAGTCAAGAGCGATAAAGACAGAGAAGATGCAAATTGATTTACCAATTACAAGGTTACTGTAAATCATCCAGATAGCAGCTTGCCAGAGTGAGGAGAAGCCACATTATTAAGGTTGAAATAGGAGATGAGAGATATAGATATGAAGTGAATTCTATTACTGAAAAAAAAATTAGCTGTGAAATAAAGCAAAATATTCAACAATTTCATTTATTTTACAACACTGAAAAATAATCTTTTCTCTATAATATGAAGCAGACATTTAAAAGTTGATCTCTGGTTATTTTGATCAACTTTTTGCATTTTTAGTTTTAAAGGTAATATGTCACCTGTTTCACAGTTACACATATTTTTAATTTAGCAACTGGCTGTGCATATTGGTCTGATTTTGTTTGATTGCTTAATAATGACAAGCAGTGAGAAATACTTAAAATATGGAAAGTAGTTTAATAGATATGAATTTGATTTAACTGGTTTAATTTTATTTATTTATTTATTTATTTATTTTTAAGATTTTATTTATTTATTTGACAGAGAGAAATCACAAGTAGATGGAGAGGCAGGCAGAGAGAGAGAGAGAGAGAGGGAAGCAGGCTCCCTGCTGAGCAGAGAGCCCGATGCAGGACTCGATCCCAGGACCCTGAGATCATGACCTGAGCCGAAGGCAGCGGCTTAACCCACTGAGCCACCCAGGCACCCCTTAATTTTATTTTTTAATATGCAGAGATTCATTTAAGGACACTATTATAATTTAGTGGGGAAATGAAGTGATGAAAATAACCCAAACTAGAAGTTTAAATAATGTTTCTAGGGCACCTGGGTGGCTCGGTCAGTTAAGCAGCTGCCTTTGGCTCAGGTTGTGATTTCAGGGTCCTGGGATCAAGCCCCGCATCAGGCTCCCTGCTCAGTGGGGAGTCCGCTTGTCTCTCTTTCCCTCCGACTCGTATGTACCAGCAGGAACAGTATTTAACATATTTTAATTGATGTTACTATTTTATTCACTCTTGTTCTCATAGGTATCTATGTTCTGTGTGTCATTCTTGTTGTTTAAAGTGATTTTATGTAGTTCGGCTATGATATGGAATGACTTTATAATATTCGCCAAAGACCAACCTCATTTTTTCTTATTTTCAAGTTATTAGAGACCATGTCTGTTTCCACTTAGGAAAATTAAAGTATATTTAAATGTAATATTAGAATTTTATTCTACTACCTTCCCTGATACTTTTTTTCTGTATTTGACATCAGTATTAGAATTTTTTAGATAATTATAAGTTTGGGGTTTTTTTTAAAGATTTTATTTATTTGACACAGAGAGAGAGATCACAAGTAGGCAGAGAGGGAGGGGGAAACAGGCTTCTTGCTGAGCAGAGAGCACGATGTGGGGCTTCATCCCAGGATTCTGAGATCATGACCTGAGCTGAAGGCAGAGGCTTAATCCACTGAGCCACCAGGCGCCCCGATGATTTTTAGTTTTAAAGTGAAAAAAATTACTTCTAAGCTGCTTAGGCAAATGATAATGCACCTGCTGTTTAAAATACTCATTGTTGAAGAATATTGTTCCAATTGTAATGACATGTCTGTTTTACCAATAAAATGCCTTAAATTTGGATTTATTCAAAACAAAATCATAAATGGAATCACTAAGTTGATTACTATTTAACATTTTGGCATGCTTTCTCAATCTTTCCACACCTCTTATCACAGTGCATAACTTGAACATATGGCTTTGTAGGATTCTCTGAAGACTGTAGAAGGGAGTGATTTTTTTTTTTTTAAAGACATTGGTTCTAGTGAGCGTTGAGCTTGTATGTCTGTGTGTATACATGAGTACCAAAGCATACTGCACAAGATGAGGCTGAGTGTTTTTGCCAAAGGAAAGCATGTGGTGATTCATTACAGGGGCAATCATTTGCAGAATGTTCTTTCCCCCTTCCCCTTTCCACAATTAAATTGGCAAATGTGGAAAAGTTAACCAAATAGCCTGTTTAACTGTTTACTTGTACAGTGACAATATGAGTACAACTGTGCAAAGAATATACATACACATGAACATATGAAGAACTTACGCTCTCAAGAAATAGTCTTTAAATGTACATAGTTTTAATTTTAAAGCATAAAAATATATTAGGGTAAATTTCTTTGGAAAAGTAAAATGGAAATTCAAAACCTACAAGTATGAGTTCAGCTGGCAATTTGAAATTTCAAATTGTCCAAGAAGTTATTTGCGTGGATATTTAAATGAAGGGTGATGGGTGTTAAGTGGTTAGAGTATTTGGCATTCATTGCTTGCATTTAAGACGTGTTGCAACAGTTTAATATGTCAATCTACATAATTCCTTTATAATTGTTGAAACCAGATGAACAATTTTATCTTTAAAATATGTGAGCTTATACATTGCTTTTCAAATTCTTTAAGGGAGTTTTGGGTAGGGCATTGGAAGAATACTTTTCAATTATACAAATTGAGAAGGAAGAACATAGGTGATAGCATGACAAGAAAAGAGTGTGTGGAAGCATTTCATATTTGGAGAGAATTCAGTAAAACAGAATGAGCGATTACCAGAAATAGGTTGACACTGAGCAAAGGGCAAAGATGTTAAATATAAAGCTATGTTTAGTCTGAGATTGGAGGATTGGAAATGTTTTGTCATAAGAGTTTTAAACTTTTCCTTGATTTTTATTTAGCAGAATCCATCTAAACAGATTTTGGAACATGAATCAGCCAGTCTTCCAAACTAGCCATTCCCCTATACAGGTTTACTTAAGTACCAAGATAAATCGCTACTTAAATATAGTTATTGCAATTAGGAAAATAAAACACGGTACTTTGATCAACTAATTGTGTGAATTACCTAATTTTTAACTCACAAGAGCATACACTATTGGCACCTTAGTGTCATCTTTATTCTACCTTTTCTGTTTTATTTTCATTGAAAATTTGGTTAATCATAATAGTTCACCATCATCAATCCTTCCAACCCCTCAGTTTTTAACAGAAATTTCCCATTTACTGTTGGTTGCTCATGTAATTATACCTAATACTACACATACAAAAGACACCTCTAAATTCAGCTTCAGCAACTAGATTTATGTGCTTAGCTTTTTCTAAATACTACATTAAGTGCTGAAGAATATCCTATATATAATATATAGAGAGAATATATATTGAATATATATTTTTCTGTATTTTGAATAAATATTATATATATATACATGTGTTTGTGTGTGTGTGTGTGTGTGTGTGTATATATATATATATATATATATATATATATGACATTATCCTGTTCCCAAGTTGTTCCCAGGTTGGTAGAAAGATAAACCTAGAACATAATTCAATTATGGGGTGGTATGAAAAAAAATGATTGACTGAAGTTCAATGTACAGTGGCAGAAGGATCCTAGTGTGCAAGAAAGATGTGAAGGAAGGCTTAGGAAACACTGTGAAATCAGAGGGAGATTTTGAAGACTGAATAAGAGATTTGCAAAGGAATCCAAAAAAGAAGGAGTACTTTGAGTGGAAGTAATTTCACGAAAGTATATGATATGTTTATGTTACTGCCCAAAATGGAAGAATTAACTCTGGAAAATAAGATGTCAGTCTAGATGGATAGGGTTGGGAGGAGAGGTAGAGGAAGCAATACAGGATGGCCGTGAGGAATCCTGAAGCTCCAAAAGGATGGACCCATCTGAATATTTTGGCTTAGCCTCAGGGTCCCTGCAGTCTTTCCAGGACCCCTCCTCTATGCAGCCCCAGGCTGTAGATTGGCTAGTGTCTACAATGAAGGGGAATTTAGATGTATGCATCTCTTATTATTTGCCAGCCACATTGATTTATGCAATCCTCCTATAAGTCTCCTGCATTAAGGAAGGAAAGATAAGCAGAAACCAGTAGGTCTTGAAGCAATCTATACACAACACTAAAAAGTTAAGATTTTGTCCGGGATTCAATATTTGTAATAATAAAACAAAATGTTAGACATGTGTTTTGGAGCCATCACTTAAGTAGCAGTATGGAGAATGCATTGGAGGAAGTATATAATTCCACATACTGATAATAGTTTTAATGACCTTAGTTGTTAGCAAATGATAGTTCATTTAATTTTGTCATTATGAATAAAAGCTGGTTACATATTAAAAGAAAATGAATCAATTGCATTTTATTACTACTTCAGGTAAGCCAGATGTTAATGTCACATATATAAGCATGGATTTTATAAACTACAAGAAAGAAATCTTTTTTTTTTTTCTCAAGGAACAAATCTAATTGAAGAAAGCAGAAGAGTTTGAAATGAAAGATTTTCTGAAAATATTCAAACTCATTGAGGATTCTACTTTTTTTTCTTTTAAAAGCTATTACTCTACTGTACCCTACATTATGCTCAAGGAAACTACTAATAAACAGAAATAATAATGGCATAGTAAAGTGTCCCTGGTGGATTCTTTCACATTTCAGTAATGGCCTACAGAAAAAGCTCAAACTAGATAGAAAATAATAATAGGGAAATATGCTGCACATTCTATACTCTTTACTTTCTTGTGTCAAATTATTAAATGTTCATACATTATGGGTATAATACAAATCTACTCAGGACAATGCTATTAAAAAGAAACCCATAATTATAGCAGGAAGAAAAAGCCTTGAAAGTGGGATCAAAAGGTGAACTTCAAAATATCTGTTCAAAAACAAAAGAACAAGGAAGGAAAAAGGAGATCATTTCGGGAATTTTTGAATATTTGTGATTCTATGTCCATGCTCCTAAATTATTATGTCCTACAAAGCTCTGGTATAACTTGGCCATGACTTGGTTTCTTGCACATCTGGATTTAGCTGGTGGTTTCAGTAACACGGGTTTTTTCAACAACAGTCTACATTTAATTTCAGGATTTTGTATTAAGAGCATTAGAGAAAATTTGTCAGGCTGGGTAATTATTCCTTGTAATGGAAGTTTGGGCTGGCAAGATAACCATAGATAGCCTTTCATATTTCCACACAGGAAAACTATCAATACATGAATAGTGAGATATTCAGAAAGTCAGGAATATAAAAATCATGATGCTTATTTGACCTGACATCTAACTTTAAAGGAAAGTGTTGTGAAGGATCAACCAAAGGATAGAACTATAATTAGTCCAGATGTGTAGTCAGAGTTTGGAATCAAGTTGGACCTTGTCTTAAAGTTGGAGAGATGAAGAACAAGTTAATGTGTAAATTGCTGAGAAACATTCCTGTGGCATTCCCAACGGTATATATTGAAAACAAAAGCTATATTGAATGATTGATATGGGCCAATTAGCATTACAATTTGATGTTCTATTTATAGCTTGAAATAGATCCCATACTGTATTATCATTTCTATTTTACAAGGGGGGAGGTCGAAATATGGTGAATATTACTGTTCTTACCAATATGTTCTTTCAATACATTTTGATATTTTAAAATGCATGCTCTTTTTGTCTTCTCTTCTAGAATCTGTTTTCCATGTGGATAGGATTTGTCAAAGAAAAACTGCACTGGATAAAGATATACAGGTAAGAAAGACTTTATTCAAGACTATTCTGATAGGAGACAGAGACCCCAAAATGGTCTGAACTCAACTCCATGGGGAAAAAAAAGAATGCAAGAGTTTTGAGGAAAGGGGATAGATGGTTCTGGGCCATTGGCACTTGCTAATAGAGAAAGGGCTCTGAAATGTGTATAAATTTTGACTTAGTGATTCCCCTTCTAAAATTTTACTTCTCAAAAACAATCTAGGGGCACCTGGGTGGCTCAGTCGTTAAGTGTCTGCCTGTGGCTCAGGGCATGATCCCAGGGTTCTGGGGTCAAGTCCCACATCAGGCTCCCTGCTCAGCAGGAAGTCTGCTTCTCCCTATCCCTCTGCCTCTTCTTCTACCTGTGCTCTCTCACTTTCTTTCTCTTTCAAAGAAATAAAATCTAAAAAAAACAAACAAACAGAAAACAATCTAAGAAGCAGAGAAACATATTTTTATTTATCAGTGTATAATGTAGCATTAATTATAATAGTAAACACCTGGAAACAATCTACATGGGTAACACAAGGAAATTATTAAACAAACTGTTCTATCCAAATGAGGGCACACTGTGTAACCATTAGACAATGTTTGAGGTGTATATTTATAAATATAGAATTATATTTATGGTATTAATCAAATGAAGTATACAGATCATACTTATTTATGTGGAATATATACCATTTTAAAAATACTGTATCTTAGTATACATATTACTCTACGTAGTAGAAAAATATTGACTAATATGGAGTTAAGATTTAGCAGTTTTTATTTATAAATTGTGGGATTAAGGTGATATTATTTTACCACTTCTGTATTTTTTAATTTTACCCAGAATGAAAGTATCACTTGTGTAATTAGAATAAGGAAAATGAGAGAAGTTTAAAAAGGGAGAGAGAGAATGTAAAAGGAATTAAAAATAAATGCTTGAAAATTTAGTAAAATGAAGTTGAAATGATTGCCAAATTCATAGAAAATTAGTATCTTAATAGTAATGGATGGTATTTCATTAGGGATTTTTTACTTGTGACAAATAGAAAAAGTCAACTCTAGTTTATATAAATCGTAACAATAACAAAATCATAAGCTATATATGTATGATATACAATTTTAACTGTGGATTGAATTGTAGTATGTATGTATGTTAATATTTATTAGATGACAACATGTTTGTGGCTTAGATATGTGGAACGGATACGCAGACATCTGGCTTTAGTCATGAATGAAGTGGGATCATCAGGCCCAGCTTCCCTTCACTACTTCGTTGTTTGTTTTTGTGCTGTCTGTATCTCTAGTACTACATAGGCTCGCTGTACATTAAGTTATATGTTTTTGTATTTGTTAACAAATTAATACACAATGAGCTAGAGATGTGCCCTGCCATGGGGTATATACATACTCAAGGCCAGGAGATAAAATGTTATGTAATTGGGTTAGTTCAGGTGAGATCTTCAGCACTTCAATTATATCAATTATATGGAGTGAATAGAGAAAAGATGGCTTTCCAGCTGAAAATCCGGGTACTATTATATATGTAAAAGAGTTTTGCATCTGAGAATGATCTGGTGACCACTAAGAGTATGAATTGTAAAAGTTTAAGTTAGGAATTGTAATCAGGATAGCCAGATAGTAAACTACTGTAATGACTGTTCTGTACCAATCAATGAATAAGTAATACGGATATGAATTAATGCAGAAGCAGTAACAGTATTATATATTACAATGTGAAATAAAACTATGCATATTATCATACTGTAAGATAATATACTGTGATATATTATAATAGATATATATCTTATATAATGGACATACATTAATTGAAAGAAATGAATAGCACAGTAATTCTCAAATTAAAACAAATTAAATGATGTTTTTACATTAATTCATAAGACTTATGTGTAATTTCATGAGCTTTGTGAAAAATTCTTTATTCCTCTAAAATCTAACCTTATCTCTTTGGAAAAGATGGTTCTAGAAAACAATGAACAAGCACAAATGCATAGGACTAAAGGAGAAAATTTTTAAAAGATGTGAAGTATAAGGAAAATTTCTGAGTGGAACCATTTATAAAATACATTTAATTCTTAGCACATCCTGTCTTTCAGCACCCTCCTGATATTTTAATAGTAGAAGCAAAGATGCAGGATGTTGTTACTTTTAAGAATCCTAGCTCAGAGTTGGGGCGCCTGGGTGGCTCAGTGGTTAAAGCCTCTGCCTTTGGCTCAGGTCATGATCCCAAGGTCCTGGGATCGAGTCCCACATCGGGCTCTCTGATCCCAAGGTCCTGGAATCGAGTCCCACATCGGGCTCTCTGCTCAGCAGGGAGCCTGCTTCCCTTCCTCTCTCTCTGCCTGCCTCTCTGCCTACTTGTGATCTCTCTCTGTCAAATAAATAAATAAAATCTTTAAAAAAAAAAAAAAAAAGAATCCTAGCTCAGAGCAACACTGAATCTCAGTTTTGTCATTTACTATTAGTGTTTTACTTGCTGTGTGTCTCAGTTTCTTCATCTGAAGGTAGGTCGTAATTTGGGATTTAATTCAGGGATCAAATGAATATATATATATATATATATATACACAAAACAGTATCTGCCATATAAGAAATATTTCAAAATTAGTACACATTGTTAATATCTAATTTGATTGATTTTTATTTATATTTAGAAGCACAATAAACTATTTTCTAACAAAATGTAGTTTTTTTATAGAAATATTATATATTGCCACCTACATTACAACTTTTTTGTTGTTTACATGGAATTTATAATGTGAACATTAAATTGTCTTTATTAGAAAAAACTCCTTCTAAAGTAATTCAGAAGACCACTATCATACACCGTAATTGAGCTGCAATCACAACAAAACTCTAACAGTCATTGACAAATTTAAAGTGATTTCCTATCATTACCATTGTTTAGAACAGACAATATCTTCTATTTTTTCTAGGTCATCTATATTTTACATCCATTTTTTGCTACCTTATAATCTTTAAAATTTTTCATGTTATTATGCAGAAATTATATCCTCGTGCCTTGAAAAACCAAGAATTTGCCTTTGAAAGAGAAATGGAACTATTTCAAGCTCTATAAACATGAAAGGAAGACACATACAGATAGTCACATCAAGTGTATGCTCAACAAAAATTTTAGGAAACAATGAGAATGAGTGGAGAATTTGATGGGGGAGTGGGAGAGAATGGTATTGTAGATAGAAAAATAAAAAGAAATCTGAAAAACAGCCTAAGATGTGTAATCTGTCAGTTTATCTGTTCAGTGATCAGCATCGGATGTTGAACCTACTCTTCCTAGAGTGTCTACTAGAATATTTTTACTAATTATCATGTAAATGCAAACTGATCACTTAATTTATTGACAAGCAATCATATAGTAAAAACTAAATTTTAAAAATGGTGTCAACAGACTTCTGATATCAACAAATTTAGTAGATTCAGATCAAAACAGATGTTTTACAAGAGTTACAATCAGGTTCTGAGCAGTAGGTGATATCACATAACCATATGATAAATTTGGAAGTATTCAAAGTAATTCGATTTTTGTAGGTTTAAGCATGTTGATTGCAGTAATTTGCCTTTTAAAAAGCATTCCTTGGAACAAAGTGTCTCAGAATAAGTAAGAAAAAAATAACAATCAAATATATGATTTATAAACTTGAAACTTATCATCTACTTTCATATTTAAGGATGGCTGCCTATGCTGGAAATGAGTTCTGATTAATCAGTAGGGAGACATAATGAAATTGGACAACAGAATATCTGTATATTTTATGTCTCACAGTGGTGTGCTGGAGCCAATATATATTTTCCTTTGACAGAGATTTTTGTCCCAACTCTGTGTTCAGTAACAACATATTAGTAACTTAAAATTGTCCATGGTGGGAGTATCAACACCATGAAAATCAACAAATACTTTAACCCAGCAGTTTATTTATCTATTTTTCCTTCATAGAGTCTGATGATAAAACATTCACCTGCATACTCCTCATATCTCCTCTAGTTGAAAAACAGCCTCTCTTCTTTGAGAAAATTGAAGACACTGAGTCATTTCTCCCAAAAATATGTGTGTTATGAAGTATAGAGAAAATAATCCAACTATTGGAGATGTGATTAATATATCTGTATATGTGGGTGCCATTAATCTCCCCCAAACAAAACAAACTAATAATGAATCAAAAAGACAAAAGCTTTCAGAACTATAGTTCCAGAATTTTACACTCATAAGGGAGAAAACTAGGTTTTTCCAACCAAATTTAGAGACACTAAATTTAGAGACTACTTTTCAGAAAAGAAAACTACTGAACATGAGAACAGTATTGAAATGGTGACTGCAGAAAGAGCAGAGATGATGTAGAACTCTATCTAAGACCTGTTTAGAAAGTGTAATACTTTGGGGGCACCTGGGTGGCTCAGTGGGTTAAAGCCTTTGCCTTCGGCTCAGGTCATGATCTCAGGGTCCTGGGATTGAGTCCCGCATCGGGCTCTCTGCTCAGTGGGGAGCCTGCTTCCCTTCCTTTCTCTCTCTACCGGCCTTTCTGCCTACTTGTGATCTCTGTCAAATAAATAAAATCTTAAATCTTAAAAAAAAAAAGTGTAATACTTTGATATGGGTCTTCATTTTGCCTAAATCTGGCAATAGTTCCAAAATGTGATTATAAATATTTATCATTTCCCTGCACAATAAAATACGGGGACTCTATATTCCAGGTAAAAGCAGTACGGCACACAGAGAAAAGTGAGCTGTTAAAGATCATGTTAGGGTGAGACTTGGCAAGACCGAATGAGGCATCTTTTACTCATGTCACAAATAAAATATCAGAAAGATAAGGATTTTACTTCTTATGTGAAAAACATGACTTGCAACAGAAAAATTGATGAGTGGCATATCAAGTTCCTTCTGCAGGCCAAACCATTTGGAGTTTGGCATCTGGTATTAACAGTCAATAGGTGACTGACTGCATAAATATACAGAACATGACAGAAGAAAATACCTGCAATATTTGATCACAAATTTGTTTCTTTTTTTTTTTCTTTAGAGATTTTATTTATTTATTTGACAGAGATCACAAGTAGGCAGAGAGGCAGGGAAACAGGCTCCCTGCTGAGCAGAGAGCCCTATCCAGGGCTTGACCTCAGGACCCTGAGATCATGACCTGAGCTGAAGGCAGAGGCTTAACTCACTGAGCCAACCAAGTGCCCCCACTAATCTATTTCTAAGTGATTGGCTCAACCAGAAAAAACACCAGTAGGGACTTTTTGTTGTGGTTATGATACTGCTGTATTGAGTTCCAAACTCCTGGAGGAAAATAAGCTTGTATTTCTATTCTGCCTCCCCCCACTTCCTTTCCAAAGTAATTCAGTTGTGATTTTTGAAAAGAGAGCAATTATGGGACGGAAATCTCAACAGCAGGTCAGTACTATAGAGAGGAACAGTACCAAGCCAGGTCCAGCCAGAAGACAATACCACACCAATTATTTTAATAGGGGATATTTACTGTAAAATATTTTGTATTATTACTGAAATAAAACCCAAAATGGAATCACAAAGATAGCCCTGAGAGAGTAACTGAAAAGACCTACTACCACCCTGGGAGAAGGGGCTGGAGTTACTGCATTTTAGAAGCTTAGATGCCAGGCAGTCTTGGAACCCAGTCCTCTGAGATGTATGCACAGTTAACTCATGCTGAATTTTCTGGTTATCGGAAGAAGCAAGAAGAAGCTGGTTTCACAGGTCGGAGTATGTTGTAGCTGCCAAGGATGGCGTGTTGCAGTGATGACCTTCTCAAGAACTGGAAGCAAGCAGTTGGGGACGGTCTCTTCTTCCTCCAGACTTCCAGAGTGCCTCTAGCGTCCATTGGTCAGAGCCTAACAAAGAGCCAAGGGCCAAGCAAGATGTGGTTCACAGAACCCCAGCCTTCCTATCCCAGAGTAGGGAGAAAAGAATGGATTTGAAGCCAAGGCAAAGCTGGAACTTGGAACTGATCAGCAAAAACAACTACTTTATCTGCTTTATTACAGACTATTGAGCTTTATAGTGGTTTGTTATATAGCGATAGATAAAATAGTGCACTACTGTTCTGGTAAAAATGCAATTTTCAAACCTAAAGTACTCGGATTTTTTTGTCCCCCCTCGAGGATAAACTTCATTACGACTGTGTGATAAATGGAGAAGATACAAAAAGTTTTGACTCCATATAAATCAAAATGCTGTAAACTATTGTTACAGAATAGAATGTAAACACTTTAAACCATAAAAATGTAGAATAATTATCTCTACCCAAACAGTGGTGGTAGAAGAGGCTGTGGTAGATGTCTGTTGAATTTGTGCATATCACATGTGGCAAGACTGTGCTCAGTATTTTGCATGTCACATCTCCCTCTTTCACATGCCATGGGAGAATTCTGCTCTCAACTTCAAGAGTAACCACTGGTAGGTTTATAGCCATCAACATATTCTTTTCCCCTCTTTGCAGTTATTGGCTCAGATATAAACACACCATTCATTTTAGCCTAGGGTTTCTCAATATTGACACTATTGACACTCTGAGTCAGGTAATTCTTTGTGGGGAGGGCTGTCCTGCACGCTGTAGGATTTTCACCAACATGTCTAACCTCTGTTAGACATTATTAGATTCTAGTAGCATCTATCCATTGCATTCCAGTTATAACAAGCAGAAACATGTCTGGATACTGACAGATATTCTCATTGGTGCAAAATTTCCTCCAGTTGAAAACCACTGATTAATAACAAAAAGAGATGCCAAGATTCATTTTTTTTAATTGTGGGCATATATCTTTTAAAAATGAGATTATATGTGGGTTTCAGAGTGGCTACAACCATCTGGAAACCACAAAAAAGTTGGAAGATATGAAAAGGTCAACCTAATTAAAGCTGGAAGAAGAAATTGAGAAAGAAAATCCTAATCACATTGTGATTAATGTGATTAATATGATTAATCACATTACCAATAGTAGCTACACTGCTGAGCTCAATGTATTTTCCCAATACAGCAGTAGTAGCTATACTGCTGAGCTCAATATATCTTCTTTCTGATTCAGATTTTCTGTTTCATGAGACAGAAAAAAGACCCAACATAAAGATCATAGGTAGGAAGTTGTATAATGTGCTGCTTTCTTACATTTCATGATATTTAGCATATATACATATGTATATGTATATGTATGTGCTTGTGTATGAGTGTGTATACTTGTGATATAGGAGAAATAAAGTTGTCTCAGGGAGGTGTGTCTCCTTAAGCTCATGGTATTATATTGTTTCTTCATGTTGAAGTATTTTAAAAATCTTGCATTCATTTGAGCTAGTATTATTATAGAAGTCACTTATACAGTAGTAAAGTCTAATTAATTATAATGATTAGAAGCTCTAATTGTAAACTGCCACTAGACTTTAAACAAATAGAACAAGTTATTTACCTTTGAATAGATAAATTTAAGACTAGTAAAAATAAATAAAATAAACAATAGAAAAATGACACTGATGTTCTTAGCAAAATGAAGTCTATCGTATCTGAAAAATCTGTAGGAAGGAATATCATCTTTCTCTTTAAACAGCTTCTGCTTTCTAAGTCAAATTCATATCCAATCTTTTTCTAAACAAAGGGCATTCAAATATAAAGTGCTAAAGAATACAATAGTGGTTTAGAATGTTGCTTTAAACAAAAATTCCATCTAATAAATTTAATGTACTTCGGCCACACAATATATTCTTCATTCTTAAATAACTCCCAAAGTATCCACAATGCTAATGCAATTGAGTCTCTTCCGGTAAAAGGCAGCTCCTGTTAGCATACTAAGTTCATAAAAAATGATGACATTTAGATGAACATTGTAGAGTGAAATGGAAGAGTAGTATATGTTGGCTTAAAAGAAGTTATTGCTTTGATTTCTACAATAATTCTAAAACATTTTTCTTGGTTCTAAAGAAACACAAATATTGATGTGTTCTATGACCTAGAAAAAGATTGCAGGGGAATAAATAGAACAAACAAAAAACCCAAGAGTCTATTGTCTGTAATGAAACCGTGGATCTATTCTAAGCTATTGTTTTGTTACATTCCATTCTTGTTTGTTAATTTGAACTTTATAGAATGTGGAGAAACTTGTTGTCTGTCTAGTGATTTATCTATATAGTTTTTTACTCTATTTTAAGTAGTTCTGAACCTACAGCTCTCTAGATACCATTCTGAAAGAACGCAAGTAATTTTTACTTCATATATTTAAAGACAAAGAACTTTATATCTTTACTAAAAAATCTATTTCTGCTCCTTTGCCATCCTTCCTCTTTCAAGATGCTTTTTTTCATCGCCCTTTTGTGTATTTAAAGCTCTTCTTATGACACTTCTCAGGAAATAAACATCTGCCTATCATTCTTCTATTAAGTAAAGATTTCAAATGATTCAGAGAACTTTCTACTACCATAGAACCCACCCTTTACCACCAAATTTTTTTTTAAGATTTTATTTATTTATTTGACAGAGAGAGAGATCACAAGTACACAGAGAGGCAGGCAGAGAGGCAGTCAGAAAGAGAGGGGGGAAGCAGGCTCCTGGCTGAGCAGAGAGCCCGACATGGGGCTCGATTCCAGGACCCTGAGATCATGACCTGAGCCGAAGGCAGAGGCTTTAACCCACTGAGCCACCGAGGCGCCCCTACCAACAAAATTCTTAATACTATTATTAAATGCTTATTGTCTTAATTTCTTACTTCTACATGTCTCCTACAATCTAACCCCACCTCTATAATTCTACTCAAATTATTTTTTTCAAAGACAGCCAATAACCAAATTGACATATTTTATTTCACCAGACTTCTTGCGTTAGGATATTTGTTAGGGTTTAATAGTCCTTTCTCAAAAAAAAAAAAAAAAATACTATTAAATTTATTATTACAGTTTCCTTTACTCTGCCTGATTTTATCTTATTGTTTTAAAAATTTTATTTATTTCTTTGTCATAGAGAGAGGGAGAGAGAGTAAGTAGGGGGAATGGCAGGCTGAGGGAGAAACAGGCTTCCCGCTGAAGTGCGGTACAGGATCCCAGGACACTGGGATCATGACCTGAGAAAAAGGCAGACACTTAACCAACTGAGTCACCCAGCCATCCCCACTCTGCCTGATTTTAAATTTAACAGGAGATTGTCCCAACAACTTCTCTTTTCATTCTTTATACTGTCTTTGGGCAGCTCACTCCGTTCAGGTGGCTGACATTGAAGCCATATCTTTTTATATGTGTCCTTTAAAAGCCTGAGGAATTTCTCTTCTATTCCAAATTTTATGAAAGTTTTTTTTTAGATATAATATGTTTAATATACATTGTTTTTTAATTTTGACAAATGGATTTTCTGCATCTATTGAAATAATATATTTTTTAATTTTTCCTTTTTAGTTTGTTAATACAGACAATTTTCAAAACTTTCTACCTTACATACACACCTTACACCTTAGTTTTTCAAAATTTAAGCCCTTTTTCAAACTATGGTAAACTCAACTTGGTCATGATGTATTAGATTAGATTTACTGAAACCATATTCATTAGTTGTGTAACTATGTTTGAGGATATGGTTCTGTAGTTTACTGTTACTGTAATTTCTTTGTTTTAGCATTACTAGGATAATGCTAGCTTCATAGGATTCGTTTTGAAGTAGTCTCTCTTTTTCAATTGCATTTTAACTTGTCTCTCTACCTCTCTTGATCATCTATGGCCTTTTACATGACGGCAGCCAGAGAGAGCCAGTTAAAAATGTAAATCAGGCCATGTCTCATCTTTTCACACTGATGAGTGTTCACTACATTTATATCTAAAAAAGCGCCAGACTGCCATTCCCAAAGACTCATTTTATGTGAGAATGATATACATAACCATTCCTGGCAGCGAACTGGGTAATACTTCGGTTCAGTTGCAGACAAGAGAAAGTGCTTTTGTAGGAATGACTATAACCATGTCCTATGAGGCTTACAAATCACCAGGAGACCAAGAGTGGCACGTTCTAGGCCAAGCTTCCTGGTATTGACCAAACTGCTAATGAGGCCTCAGGAAGCTGCCACCTCAGAAAGCTTGCTGCAATGTGTATCAATAAATCGATCCTTTATACTATACTTCTCTACCCTACTTAATTCAGTTCTGAATTAAAAATCACAGATTTTTAGAATCTCATTTTCTCAGAACAGTTGAGCTGCAAAGGAGTTGAAAAATGTGTAGATTTTTATTTTTCTATTTGTGTGCTTGTTGGTGGATTTTTTTTTGAAGATTTTTCCTTTTTTATTTATAAAAAAATTTTGAAGTAGAACTGAGTTGTTTTCTATTTTATTATCCTACTTTTTTTTAATTTATTCATTTATTTATTTATTATTTATTTTTTTCAATCTATTTATTTTCAGAAAAACAGTATTCATTATTTTTTCACCACACCCAGTGCTCCATGCAAGCCGTGCCCTCTATAATACCCACCACCTGGTACCCCAACCTCCCATCCCCCCGCACTTCAAACCCCTCAGATCGTTTTTCAGAGTCCATAGTCTCTCATGGTTCACCTCCCCTTCCAATTTACCCAAATTCCCTACTCCTCTCTAACACCTCTTGTCCTCCATGCTATTTGTTATGCTCCACAAATAAGGGAAACCATATGATAATTGACTCTCTCTGCTTGACTTATTTCACTCAGCATAATCTCTTCCAGTCCTGTCCATGTTGCTACAAAAGTTGGGTATTCATCCTTTCTGATGGAGGCATAATACTCCATAGTGTATATGGACCACATCTTCCTTATCCATTCATCCGTTGAAGGGCACCTTGGTTCTTTCCATAGTTTGGCGACTGTGGCCATTGCTGCTATAAACATTGGGGTACAGATGGCCCTTCTTTTCCGACATCTGTATCTTTGGGGTAAATACCCAGGAGTGCAATTGCAGGGTCATAGGGAAGCTCTATTTTTAATTTCTTGAGGAATCTCCACACTGTTCTCCAAAGAGGCTGCACCAACTTGCATTCCCACCAACAGTGTAAGAGGGTTCCCCTTTCTCCACATCCTCTCCAACACATGTTGTTTCCTGTTTTGTTAATTTTGGCCATTCTAACTGGTGTAAGGTGATATCTCAATGTGATTTTCATTTGAATCTCCCTGAGGGCTAATGACGATGAGCATTTTTTCATGTGTCTGATAGCCATTTGTATGTCTTGATTGGAGAAGTGTCTGTTCATATCTTCTGCCCATTTTTTGATGTGTTTGTCTGTTTCGTGTGGGTTGAGTTTGAAAAGTTCATTATAGATCCTGGATATCAACCTTTTGTCTATACTGTCATTTGCAAATATCTTCTCCCATTCCGTGGGTTGCCTCTTTGTTTTTTTGACTGTTTCCTTTGCTGTGCAGAAGCTTTTGATTTTGATGAAGTCCCAGAAGTTTATTTTCGCTTTTGTTTCCTTTGCCTTTGGAGACGTATCTTGAAAGAAGTTGCTGTGGCTGATATCAAAGAGATTTCTGCCTATGTTCTCCTCTAAGATTCTGATGGATTCCTGTCTCACGTTGAGGTCTTTTATCCATTTTGAGTTGATCTTTGTGTATGGTGTAAGAGAATGGTCGAGTTTCATTCTTCTACATATAGCTGTCCAGTTTTCCCAGCACCATTTATTGAAGAGACTGTCTTTTTTCCACTGTATATTTTTTCCTGTTTTGTCAAAGATTAATTGTTGGTGGATTTTTTTAAAAGATTTTATTTATTTATTTGAGAGAGAGAGAGAGTGTGTGTGTGTGAGAGAGAGAAAGAGAGAGAGAGACAGCACTCACGTGGTGATGAGGGACAAAGTGAGAAGCAGAAGCATACTCCCCCCTGAGCAGGAAGCCCAACACAAGGCTCCATCCTAGGATCCTGGGATAATGACCTGAGCCGATGGCAAACGCTTAACTGACTGAGCCACCCAGGCCCTCCTGTTGGTGGAGTTTTATACTGTTGTTTAGTTGGTTTATTGTTTTTTTATTTGTTTAGTTTATTAGCTCAGAAGTGTTTATAAAGAGATTAGAATGGGAAATGAATAACCAATTTCCAGATGATGACTCCCTCATATGGTAGCCTTGGATTTTTGCATTATAAAAACTCTGGTCAGTTAAATAATAATTATTTCTGACTATACCTTCAGATTTGCTCCATACTTAAAAGATGCAATATTAAGAATACAGAAAATAATATTCATATTCTCTTTGAACATCATGATATTTCTATGTGATTCCAGTATTTTAATTAATCAAATATTTTAATTATTTTATGGTATAGAATATAGGGATATATTCACAGGATGAAATGCTGGTCTTTTTAAGTGCAACTTCTTCATGTTTAAAACATTGGCCTTAGTTTTTGTACCTTCTTAGCTTCTAAGAATGATATTGATGTTAGGATTAATCACTTATGTTTCAGAATGTAGCATATGCATACACTTACACACTCTGAGCAGTTTATGAAGTATGTATTGCTCTCCCACCCAGTCATTATCAGAAATGATATAATCAAAATAAGTAATTTTACTATAAGACAAAAATGAACACTGCAAAATTGTTAAGTAATAAACATTCCATTACTTACAATAAAGCTTATACAATATGTTTTGGACATCCTGACATTAACTTAGACTCCTCTGTTTTTTTTTAAGTGCAAAATATTGTTTTTATTTTTTTTATTAACATATAATGTATTATTTGCCCGAGGAGTACAGGTCTGTGAATCATCAAGCTTTCACACTTCACAGCACTCACAATAGCATATATCTTCCCCAGTGTCCATAACCCAGCCACTCTATCCCTATCACCCACCCCTCAGCAACCTTCAGTTTGTGTCCTGAGATTAAGAGTCTTTTATGGTGTCTCTTTCCTGATCCCATCTTGTTTCATTCCCCCCCACTCCCTACATCCCTACCCTGCCTCTCAAATTCCACATGTAAAAGATCATATGATAATTGTCTTTCTCTGATTGACTTATTTACTTAGCATAATACCCTCTAGTTCCATCCATGTCTTTGCAAATGGCAAGACTTTGTTTCTCTTGATGGCTGCATAGTATTCCATTGTGTATACATATACCACATCTTCTTTATCCATTCATCTGTTGATGGACATCTAGGTTCTCTACATAGTTTGGCTATTGTGGACATTCCTGCTATAAACATTCAGGTGCACATGCCCCTTCAAGTCACTACATTTGTAAATTTAGGGTAAATATACAATAGTGAGATTGCTGGGTCATAGGGTAGCTCTATTTTCAACTTTTTGAGGAACTTCCACACTGTTTCCAGAGTAGGTGCACCAGCTTGCATTTCCCACCAACAGTACAGGAGGCTTCCCCCTTTCTCCGTATCCTCTCCAACATCTGTCATTTCCTAACTTGTTAATTTTAGTCATTCTAACTGGTGTGAGGTGGTATCTAACTATGGGTTTGATTTGTATTTCCCTGATGCCAAGTGATGTGGAGCACTTTTTCATGTGTCTGTTGCCCATCTGGATGTCTTCTTAGCAGGAATGTCTGTTCATGTCTTCTGCCCATTTCTTGATTAGATTATTTGTTCTTTGGGTGTTGAGTTTGATAAGTTCTTTATAGATTTTGGATACTAGCCCTTTATCTGATATGTCATTTGTGAATATCTTCTCCCATTCTGTCAGTTGTCTTTTGGTTTTGTTGGCTATTTCCTTTGCTGTGCAAAAGCTTTTTGATCTTGATGAAGTCCCAGTAGTTCATTTTTGCCCTTACTTCCCCTGCCTTTGGAGATGTTTCTAGGAAGAGACTTTAATTGCAAAATATTTTAGAACAGTGCTCTTTTGGGTTTTGCTCAGTTTTGGTATGTTTACCCACACCCAAACCCATAGGCATACACACATACATATACATATACATATACATATACATATACACACACACTGCCTGTCGTGACTCTGTGTGGACTACAGCAAACTAATATATCATAGATCTACTCTAGAAGCAAGATTGAAAAAGATGTCACTATGTGAAAACCTTCATCAGAACTATTCTATATTTAGATTCCAAATCATGCTCTCATTGTTACATTTATATATGTAATTCCTTTCAACTGAAGTGTTTTACCTAACTCACTAGACCACAGTATTTAACCTATTATTTTCATTTCTCTCTTTTTAAAAGTTTCTCATTATTTTAAGAGGTACTGCTTGCTACTCATGTGCCTTTTTTTTTTTTTCAAAGATTTTATTTATTTATTTGACAGATAGAGATCACAACTAGGCAGAGAGGCAGGCAGAGAGAGTGAGAGAGGAGGAAGCAGGCTTCCTGCTGAGCAGAGAGCCCAAGAAGGGGCTCAGTCCCAGGACCCTGGGATCATGACCCGAGCCAAAGGCAGAGGTTTTAACCCACTGAGCCACCCAGGCACCACTACTCATGTGCCTTCATAAATATAACTGCCTTATTTTAAGTCCTATGTAACATTTTGGCACCCAGCCATATTTTGTTCATGTTAAATTCAGTAAACAAATCACAAGACACTTGTCTAACAACACTGAGTGTTAAAGCTTATGAGACAAGGTAGTGCCTTTAAAATATTTCCTTTCTTGTCTCAAACTGAGTGTTTCCTAACTTACTTTAAATGTTTCATCAACATTTAAAAAAGATAAGCAATTACGAATAGTGTTTATGGCCAATTTTAAAAATTCCAAACATTCAAATAAAAATTCCAGATTTTTGATACTTGGACCCATAGTAGCTCTTGTGGCTTTGTAGGAAGCAATGATTCCTTTAAGATAAAAACATCTATTTAAGAGTATTTACTTTACTTTGTGCTTGGATTTGGAAATAACCCTAGGCAGATTTTAACAGCATGTTAAATTATCATTAAATACATGTTAAGAGATTGCTGAATTGTGTGAACAAAGTCAGATTCAAAAATGTTTTTTAGGCAACATTTTCTGTTAGTTTTTAAAACTGCTCACTTTAGTCAACACTCCATCTGTCTGTAGTCTTACTCATCGGGAGGAAAATTCTATTTGTTTTAAAAATGTATATGGGGAGATTGTTCCCATAACCTGGTAGAGCTCTTTCCTGTGTAAGTTATGCAGAAAAAAGGTTCTGTCAGTGTGCTTATAATTCATCAGGAGGTAATGATATTGTTTGGTTACTATAGACAGAATTATTGGATAACAGTAACTTCTTTTCTTCTTGGCTTCAAATAAATGATGAGACCTCTTGGATTTTAAAAAGCAAATTGGTTCAATATTTGTAAATTTATCGATGATGAGGAGTAAATCTTTAAGACTCACTGAACAATTGTTCAGCTATTCTCAACCCATACACACCTGTTCATCTATCCATCATTCACCTTTGGGTTTATAACTTCAAGAGTATTTAATAAATATATGCCACAGAACTCAACAGGGGATGTTTATACAAAAGCAGTCAACAAAATCATTTCTGTTTGTTTGTTTGCAAAACTGTTGAGAGAGAGAAAAAGAGAGAGCATGTGTTTTGGTCTGTAGTCTCCAGTGAAGGTTTCTAAAGATGATAAGGTCCTTCTCTCAAGAGATGCATTGCTTCCTGGGGAAGTGGAAAATTGTGACTCATCAATTCTAAGGTATATACATTTCACATTGTTACAGCTCTAAAATCAGGATGTGTTTTACAATCAATAGCCAATAACAATTTTAGTTTGCCAAGCTGATGTTCCCATATAGTTGTCATTGTTTTCACATACATGAAACCTTGCTGTATGATGAAGAAAATGCCAACATCAAAAAATGACTGAAGTAAGTGACACCTGGCTGGCTCAGTCAGTAGAGCACATGAATTTTGATCTCAGGGTTATGAGTTCAAGCCCCACATTGGTTGTAAAGAGGAATTAAAAATAAAATCTTTAAGAAATATAGAGAAAAGTAGGATATGGCTTGGAAGAATATCCCAGAGGCAGCACTAAAGCTCTCTCTTAAAAGTTTTCCAATGTTTTTGATCATGGGGAATGATACTGTATAGTAAGTATGAACAATCCTGAGTAAAAAAAAAAAAGGCAATTTAGCAGAAGTTGAAGTTGGACTACACAATACTTTTAGAAATACTTTGCTCTCATTATGTCACTTATTTTTTCTTTCTTATGTGTGTCCAAGAGTATCACATGATAAAATATTTTTAAATAAGCCTAGAATATCTATGCATATAAGATAATTCTAAGTAGAATGAAACATCGTATAAATTATATATAAAAACTCAAGAGTAGGTTTTTATTTCTTAAAGGGTTGAAAGTCTCAATACATGATCGATACACCCATTCATGGCTTAGATTTGATGAAATACAGCAATGGTGATACAACATGAAAACTAGTAAAAAAGGGGGAAAAAGAACTATGCAAGATAGAGTGAGAGTAATGAATTAGCATAGTTTGCAGAGTTCAAGGGAGTATTTGAAGGAGACGTAACAGTGGAACTCAGTCTGGAAGGATGCACAATGTTTTACTAGCAGGGGAAATATCAAGGTTTTCCATGTAACACATAGAGAGACATGACAACACGTGGTGTTAAAAATAAAAGCCATAAATGCAGTTAAAGCATTTTGCAGAATGTGATCCTTAAAGTGTTATTCCAGAGAAATGCTCAGCAATGAAAGTTGTCTGTGGCCAAATAAGCTTAAACAAAACTGCTTATTATAGTTTTCTTTTCCTTGGAAATTTTATAAAAATGCATTAATATATTAGGAGTTTGCTTTAATTATTTTGGCCTAAATGGATTTTAATCCAGGACACATGCTTGGTAAATGCCAGTTAAAAAAATGAATTAAAAAGGAAAGAGTACACAGAGATAGGACAGGTTATATAAAATAAGCCTTTTGCCTATTGAGTAAGATTCTTCAAAGGGGGATGAGCAGAGAATCCTTGTTTGAAATTCAAAACCATTTTTTTAAACAAGTAAGTTTAAGTAAAAATTTATTTAATAAATTTTTAAATTTATTTAATAAAGTTAAATGTCAGATTTTTAAGAAGAAAGAACAAGTGCTCTTTTTTCCCTATATAATGTTCAATATGAATGGTTATAATAATATAGTCTTGCTAAGTATATTTCTAAAATAACTTAAAATAGAAAAAAATATGTATTGGCATATTTTGTTGATTTTCTATGAAGCACCTTCCTGCAAACTTTTTTTAAAATATTTATAAATTTATTGAAATATGGTTTTTTTTAAAAGATTTTATTTATTCATTTGACAGAGAGAGATCACAAGTAGGCAGAGAGGCAGGCAGAGAGAGAGGAGGAAGCAGGCCCCCCGCTGAGCAGAGAGCCCGATGCGGGACTCGATCCCAGGACCCTGAGATCATGACCTGAGCCGAAGGCAGCGGCTTAACCCACTGAGCCACCCAGGCGCCCTGAAATATAGTTAAAAGAAAAAAATATATAGATAAATGTGATAATTTAGGAGAATTTAAATTACTAAGGAAAAATTTTATGATAAAAACATTTATTTTAAGGAAAAGTAAAATTAAATTTGTTTACAGTAGGATAAGAATGTTTATAGCATTATGTGTAAATTTCATGTGTATATAAATCTATATTTACACATGAAATTTGAAAATTGATTTAATTTGCAACCTATTTTTCCAAAAACAGTATAAATTAACCATCCTTATTAAAATATACACTAGAAATCACACCTTCTTGGATGTGATTGAGCAAAATAGTACTCTGGAATAAAACTCCAGGCAAAATTTGGTGTCTGTTTAATATTAATAATTGAGAAGCTAATCACCAGTTTTTTAAGCAGCTCAATAGGTAGAACACATTCTAACAAACTCTTAGAATAAATTATTTTAGTCACTCATACTGATGAGGATTGAAACTTGAGTGTGTTAACATTATATAGAGCAAGAGGATTTATTGTTTTGATGTGGCCAGATGTATTAGGCATGTCTTTGCATATCATTAAGTATGAAGTTAGATAATGCTGTTAAAGCCACAGGAGAAGAAGCGTGACCTCCACAACAATGAACGGGTATCACATACACTAGTCAAATACACTGAACATTAACAAGGGATCAATGTATTGTTTTGAGTTAGAAATGTGATTGGTGAGTCAAGGCACTTTTTAATTCCCAGTATTTTCCACATCATATATAACTCTTTGGATTTTATTATTCTAATTTTTCTTTTGAAATAAAATGAAAACTGTAATGGATGTAGGGGGAATAATATAGCTTCAGGTCCCAGTTACTTCGTTGACACACACTTTTTTTCAGCAAGAGCAAAAGCAGCAGAAGGAACATCTGGATCTTTGGTTGACTGGCGCTACAGAAAGTGACTGGTCAGACATTGCTTACTTATATTGGTGTCCATTAACTTGCCTGAAGATCAGTCAGTTGGGGGGCTATCCGGGAGAACCTGCCCAGATGCGTGCCATATTCCTTTGATAGCCCTGTCATTGTCAAGAATTTGTTCAAGTTTACATGTCTAAGAATAAAATCTTGTTCAAGTTTCTGATGATTTCTTCCACATGTTAAGACCCTTTTTATGATGCAGAACAAAGGCCAAAAGAATTCCAGTGAAGACAAAAAGGAGGGTTCAAAAGATCCATTGGTTGACTCACATTTGATGAATTATTAAACTACAGTTTTCACCATGTGATAGAGAATTCATTTTTCAAAGTTCTAGATGAAATACAAATTCTACCAAAATAAAAGAGCCCTTCTGGCATGACAGATTTACAACAAAGCTGAAAAGATTAATGACTACCTTAAAGAAATTTTATTTGCAAGTAATTCAAAGAAAGAAACAAGCTGATTCCATAATTTGACACCAGTGAATGAGCAGAACATTTATACAGTGAGAATATGACTTTCTCTTAGATGTCTATACCTAATTTGCAGAGGTTAACAACAAATTAAGATTTATAGTATATCAGGTTAGATGAGACCCTAAAAAAATAATAACTTTCCAATCTTTAATTCCTCGGCAAATGTCTGTTTTTGTCAGACTGTGCTGTAAGACCACCAATGATAGAAGTTCACTGCTTGCTCAGGCAGACAATGAGAATATATATCCTTCTTTTACATGGAAATCATTAACCCTTTTACTTAGGGCCAGTCGTATCTGTAGTGACCATTGTATCCTGTCCCCCTCCTATTAGTCTGCTTTTTAACTATTTCAAAGCAACCGTGGTATCCTACCACTCCTCCCATTTTGAGTTATTTCTTCTTTAGATTAGCAAATTCGGCTTTCCAACAGTTGTTTTTCAAATATTTTTCAGAACCATTTATTTTCCTTGTATACCTTTCAATTTGAATATACAACTCATACAGTAATCCTCACAACTAAGAATAAATGTAAATAAATCACCATTGTAGAATACAACTCATTGAGTAATAACAAGCTAAAATCCATTAGATAATTCAGATATTGCATATGATAGCTACAAGGAGACAGAAACTTAAAATATTGTACATGGTAGATAAAAGAAGACAGAAATTTCACAGGGCATCCCAGAGATATGAAAATTCAGAAGGTCACTATTTGCTCTTCGTGACATGGCAATGAGAGTGCCTTGCTTCTCTTTACCTTCCTAGACTCAGACTCGTTATTCCCCATGTTGACTAACATAGAAAACTATTTATACCCATTTTACCCTCACCCTTTGATTGTCTATCATAAGTATTATTAAACTTTACAGTCTAATGAGATAAAATACCAATAATCACATGATAAAAATAAATTGTAGTAGTTACTCCTATTAAAACTGAACATGTTCAGTCTTTTTTGTTAAAGTCATTGTGTGGTCTCCAAGGCCTTCCAGCTCCTTTTGTTCATGATCATTTATGACTTGGATAATTAACCTAAAGAAATCACACCTATTACCTTTAAACTTTCTTTTTTGTTGTTGTTCCTTCGTCATTTATTTTACAGATATTATTGGCTCCTTAAGATAATGAAAAGCTCTCTCATTCTGTCTTCATAATGTTCTTTTTCCTGATTGCTTTTCTTCTTTCAATCCATTTGCATAAGATGAATTTCTATAACTTACCTATCATAACTAAAGTTTAATCTACATAATAAAAATACCTAATTATATGTTTTTTAGGAAATAAAGAAATATTTTCTTTAAAATGAAATGATAAGAATCAAGGTGACTTTTCTGGTAATTTTGAGAGTGCTAAGGAGATCTCTTAAGGAATCCTGAGTCATGTTTTCATTCTATACTCTCATTTTTTGCTGAAAAAATCTGAAATATCAGTGTTTGAGAACAATGTTTCAGAATGTTAATCTGAAACATAAATAAATGCTCAAGATACTTTTTTGAAAAAAACATTTTATTTATTTATTTTGAAGAGAGAGCAGCATGGAGGAGCAGAGGGAGAGTGAGAGAGAGTCTTAGGCAGACTCCACGCTGAGCAGAGCCCTGTTCAGGTTTGTTTAAAGACCCTGAGCTCATGACCTGAGATAACACCTAAGCCAAAACCAAGGGTTGGATGCTTAACCAACAGCACCATCCAGTCACCCATTAAGATAGTTTTAAAAAGTCATAACACTTGGGTGCTCGAGTGACTCAGTTGGTAAAGTGCCAGACTCTTGCTTTCACCTCAGATCATGATCTCAGGGTCGTGAGATCGAGCCCCGTGTTGGCTTAGCATTCAGCAGGGAGTTTTCCTGAGATTCTTTCTTTGCCTCCCACTCTCTCTCTCTCTCTCTCTGGAATAAATAAAAAGATCTTTAAAAAAATCATAACACTTAAGCCTTTCTCTACTTTTGCTTAATTTTATTGTAAAAGAAATACATTGATGAATAAAGTTTAACTATACCATGTTTAAAAGAAACAGTTTTCTGAAATATCTTATCAAAGATATATTTTTAAAACATTTTAACATTTTATTCCTGCTTTTGTTCCTTTCTCTCAAATACATAGCTTTCTGGATGTGTGCCTTTCCTCATTTACATATTTTATCACTATCCCTGTTCTCTTTTAATCAAATCAATGCAATGTTTTGGGGTTTTGTTTTGTTTTAAGATTTTTTTTTTTTCATTTATTTGACAGAGAGAGAGCACACACAAGCAGCAGAGGGAGGAGAAGCAGGCTCCACTGAGCAGGGAGCCCAACGTGGGGCTCCATCCCAGGGTCCAGGACCCTGGGCTCATGACCTGAGACGAAGGCAGACACTTAACCAACTGAAACATGCAGGCCCCCCCATGCAATGTTTATTATCCAACTTATACCACAGTAGGCTAGAAATGGAAGAGATCTTTAGGAATCTAAGGCAAGATTTGTTCCTTCAAGCAGTTTATTATTAACTTAAAGAAGAGGCTATGTAAGTTAAAAAGTTACATGATATAATGATTGTAAAGGCAACATCAATTAAGAAAACTTGGCACTGGCATGGATTCTAAGTGTCTGAGAAAAGATTTTGTAATTGAGGTGAAGTGATATAGTCTTCCAAGTTTTTAGAGGAGGAAAAAAATAAATTCCATTCAATGATAGAAACTCAGAAGTATAAATGAGAATGAAGCAGTCAGATTCACACACAAAGAAGGTGCATATATTTTGGGGAACCAGTATCGGGATGAATATTTAACACTAGAATCTTTATTTTGGTAATAAAATATACCTTATTATCAAATTAAAATATAAGAACTTGATAATCTTTAAACACATGCAAAAAGTCATTTGATAAATACTGCATACTTATTATTGAATTCATAATTTTTACAAAGAAGGAATAGATGTAAAATCTCCCTAATTAGACTAACAAAAGAAAATCAGAACACATTTTATTTATTTGATTTATTTTTTTTAAGTTTTTTTTGTTTTGTTTTGTTTTAAATTTTGGGATGCCTGGTGGCTCAATTGGTTAAGCCTCTGCCTACAGCTCAGGTCATGATCCCAGGGTCCTGAGAACTAGTCCTGCATGGGGCTCCTTACTCAACAGGGAGTCTGCTTCTCCTTCATTCTATTCTGTTCCCATGCTTGTGCTGGCTCTCTCTGTCTCTGACAAATAAATAAAGAAAATCTTCAAAAAAAAAAGTTTTTTTATTTTTATTTAAGTAATCTCTACACTAAACATGAGGCTCACACTCAACCCTGAGATCAAGAGTCCTATGCTCCACCAACTGAGCAAGCCAGTACCTTACTGCCCAGATTTTAGTAAATGGAGAGTTATAAGAAATATTTCCTTTATTATCAATAAAAATAAAAATATCAATGCTTTTACTTCTTTAGTTATTACATAGGCAGTCCTAGATAAAGTAGTAGTTGTAGTAATAATAATACTAATAATGGTGATACACATATTAGGAATTATTAATTTTCTTCATTTATTGATAATATACATATTTCCAATAGAAATTCTAAAAAAAAAATTTTGATTACTAAGCCCAGCAAGTTGATGGGTATACACTTGTATAAAAATGTTTTATATGCTAACAACAATAAATTAGAAAGTATAATTTAAAAATATCTCATTTATCATAGTAATAGCATTTTTCACTACATAGGAATAAACCAAAAAAGGCAGGATATGTACGGGTATATATAATCTTTTAATGAATGCTTTAAAATAAGACAATTACATGGTAAAATATATTCATGAATGGGGATGCTCAATATTTCAACGATGTCAATTCTCTATAGATTAGCCTATAAACTCAAAACAATGAAATCAATACTCCAAAGCTTTTTTTTTTATTATTAAAATTTAAAACCCTTCTTTAAGTACATGTGAAATTTTAAAGGCCATGGATAGCCCAGACACTATAATATAGAGCCTAAGGAGGAAATATACGACCTATAAAGGTCTAAGACACAAATTAAATCTATAAAATTCAAGACTTTTGATTTTGGACTAAGGATAGGCAAATAGATTAATACAATAAAATAGAAAGTACAGAAACAGAGCTTAAACATTTCAGGAAATATATATATGACACAAGTATCATTATAATCAAATGCAAACAGGAAAGTCACAGAAATGTTTTATTACTGTTTGTACATGCATGAATATAAGATATATTTATTTAGATATGTGCATATATGGGCATGTGCACAAGGAATAAATAATAAAAACATATGCAGTAATATTTAACTCTGAAGATGAAAGAAAAACGTGAGACTGATGAGGAATTACAACCGTAGCTTCAACTCTATTGATCAAGCATTATTAAAATTTGTTCTTTAACATCTTTTTGGACTGGAAGTTGGTGGAAATAATCCACATATTATGTAATACACTAACAGCTCTTTTGTGAAGAAGATTCACTCTCTAGTTTCATCAAATGCCTCATGAATTTTTGCCTTTCCTTGTTAAGCATCTCCTGCATAGATGGTTTGGCAACTTATTTAGAAAGTATGGGTATTTTGATTTATAGTTTAGTCTTGACCTTTTTTATTCTAAACTATCTCTGAGATAGAAAAAATTGTATTTCGATACGTTTCACTAATGGTTTCTCCCTCTACATATTTCTCCCCTCGACATCTGCAGATTCCTCATATAATTATTCCGTGAAAGTGTAATTCAACCGGTGATCTTACTTTGCTTTGAAAATCATTACTATTTCCCTTGCTATCTGAATAGGTAGAGAGTCTTCAATCTGCATTCCAAAGCTTGGGTAGCAAACTATATTTATGACTTTTCCTACCATCCATATTTCCATAACAAAGGGGAAGAAATGGATTTCTTTATCCAGTGTTGCTTTTCTTCTGTGGTAAGATGAGGGACTGGTAGGAGGGCACCTTTTTATGAACCTAGAATTTTCTCATTTTCTATATCTAATTATTGAAATTTTAGGATTTTATTTTTTTTTCAGATTTCATATCCTCTTTAAAGACTTGTATTTCATCTCTAGGGGAAACAATTTATTTAAAAAAAAAAATCAGTGTCCAATATATGCTAGGTATTCTTCTAACCAGTGAGGAAAAAAAAAAGGAATTTTTAAAAAGCATACAAAATGAACAATGAGAAAATGTTTTTAAATCTCATTTCTTTCTGATCTTATATTGCGTAGAATATAATCTTACTTCCGTTTCTCCTACCATCTATCTCCTTTCTAATCTATATCTTAGTTTATACAAGTTAGGGCTAATTTCCTTAAAATACACATATTCTCTGTATTGTTATGTTAACCTTTCCATAGTCTTGACTCAGTTGTCCCTATTTTAGTTGTAACCCACACCACAAGCAGAGCACATTACAGGGGCTCAATGCACTTCTTGATTTGACTTCATTCAATAATACATATTTGATATCATACTATATGACAACTGATTCTAGAGTAGAAATTGGATCTGGACAAATGTAAAATGAATGATGACTTGAGAGAAGCAGGTGTTATACATGAATTAAAGATCTTTTGTTGGTGTTTGATATGCAATATTAGTTCCTAATGTGGCAAGAAAGAAGATGTCTGGATAGGCATTAAATGACTTGATGGTCCTAGATTCTGAACAGTTAAAATAATGTGTTGTCAGGTTGCTAACACAATAGCAGGGGATTGACAGGGAGAAAATGTGAAACAGCTGTTGTTATATTCTAGGAAGTCTTAAATAATCCTGAACAGTGATTTTTAAGATTATCTAAAGATTTGGGGAGAGAATCAGGTTTTAATTACAGCAAAGAGTAGGGATAGAAGAAACAAGGAAACCATAACCATAATAAGTTAGAGTAAGGAGGTAGAGAAATGTGAATTAAAATGACATTTATATTTAAAACTATTTATATAGAGTGCAAAATGCTTTTACCTTTTCATATTCTATTTTTATAGCAATGCTTTGAAACAGGAACATGATTGAAGTTTTCAT
This sequence comes from Neogale vison, assembly GCF_020171115.1. NCBI lineage: Eukaryota > Metazoa > Chordata > Mammalia > Carnivora > Mustelidae > Neogale > Neogale vison. The sequence goes on along the minus strand of NC_058102.1, from coordinate 34,900,137 downwards.
TGGATTCTTTATATCTCCAAACCAGTTCCCATTGCATTACATTAAAACTATTTGTCTGTAGTTTTGATAGAAATTGCTGTTGCCACACAAGATATGTTCTAGGATCATATGGGAGAATTTTATTTCTCTCTGCTTACCTAGTTTTCTTATAATTCTATTAATTTGACACGGTTATTTATTTAACCTGTGGTCATGTGCTCTTCCTAAAATTTTCTAGTTTATTTTGTGTTATTATTGATCCTTTTTCTACAGTGATCCTTCACACCTTTAACCAGACTTGTTTCAGTTTAAGAGTTGAGTGTGGATACCAGGTTGCAAGAGTTTGAGGAATAAACTGATGAATAGTTGGAAACAAGATTTCATGGGAATGAAAGAGGCAATTGGTCACCTAGGTGTGAATGAAAGAAAGAATTAAAGATCTCCCTTGAATTACTCTGGAATTATGTCCAGATAAACCCAACATAAGCTGAAAATGCATTTGAGACACCTAAGCTACCAAACATCATAGCTTAGGCTAGGTTGCTTTAAACATGCTCAGAACACTCACATTAACCTACAGTTGGGCAAACTCATCTAACATGAAATCTATAATACAGTGTTGAATGTCATGTAATTATTGAATTGTGTATGGAAAGTGAAAAACAAAATGGCTGTATGGGTACAGAGCAGTTGTATTAGATGTGATTACATGACTGGCAGGGAGCCGTGGCTTGCTGCCACCTCTCAACATTGTGAAGGAGTACTTCTACCACTTATCAGTAGCCTGGGAAAAGATCAAAATTCAAAATTTGAAGTATAGTTCTTTCTGGATAAGTATTGCTTTTGCACCATCATAATGTTAGAAATTATAAGTTGAACCATCATAAATTGAACCAACCATACAGTCAGGGACTGTCTTTATATTCAATAGGCATGTGGATTTAAGGGAGAAATTTAAAAATTTAAAAATTTAGTGTATGATTAAATGATGAGAAAGACAGTACAAAGCATAGAGAGGAAGTAATAGGATACAGTGTAGAGATGGTGGGATTAGTCTTACTCGGGGTGTAGGGAAGAGTGGAATGGATATTTCTACTTCTACTTGAGAAAAAGAAGCAAAGATGTTGTGTCAGTTTAATCTATTTTGCAACACCTTATATAACTAAACAAGAAAATGATATAAGTTTTTGATCATAATAGCCACATTCTGCTCAAAACAGAACCAATATAGATCTTAAGGTTTATCTTTAATGGGAGACAAAGAAAAGAAAAGAAAAGAAAAGAAAAGAACAAATTTAAATGTTCAGGTGGTTAAGAAAAATTAGAGCAATAATTTAAAGGAAAATAATGTAAATTGAGAGAGTCTAGTTAACCTTTCATAGAGCATAGGCATTTGTGTACTTAATTGTAGATGGTGTGTATAAGTCTGTACCAGAACATGATTCCTCTAAGTAAAAACACCTCAAATCAATTTCAGTCCTTTTCTTAAGATGCTAACCCAATGTTCCCATTAAAACTAGGAGTTTTTAAAGACATTCTTTCAGAAACTCATTTTCATAAGCTATATAAGCATTTAATTGTCTCCTTTCCCTGTATCAGTATCCTCAGAATTCAGTCTTTTACATAAAGAAATATAATTAAAACACATCTGATCAAAATACATTTAAAACACATCTGATTTTAACAGATATGAGTGATTAATTGGTCTCCTATGGAAGCTATTTATGATTCCTTCCCATTTCTATATTCTTAAAAATATGCTTGAACAATTGCTCAGACAAAAACCCTTACTTCTCCTAAAATATCTATTTTTCCCCCCCATGGATAATATTTTTCTCACACACAAGCAAATAGCTTTGACATACTTTGTGTTTCCTGATGGCTTTTCTGAGTCAGTTGTCATATTTTGTTAACAGACCTATATGGTTATTGATAGCTAGTTCATTGTTAGTCACATTTTTAATTGTACCCCAAATACTTTAAACTTTCTTTTCTGACATGTCTCCATACCCCTTCAACTGTCCTGTCATTTTGGTTCATTTTAAATTAATAAAATACACTCATGTTTCATATAAATAAATAAATATAGATAGAAAAATACTATCCCATTTGGAATTATAACTGGGGTTATCTAAAAATATTAGCAATCATATTTGTGAATCTATAAGTAATGTGGGGTTAGAACAGTTAGGGAACAAAAGAATAATGGCAGGAGTAGCAGAAGAAAATGCTAATAACATTGAACTATTATGATTAATATTACATTATATTTATCAGGAATATTGTCCTCTTAGTTAATTAATTTTCATAGTCTCATGAAATATATGCAATTATAATGACCATGCCAAAGTAGAGATAGGAACTCGAGGTTTAGAAAGGTTAAATGACTTATCTAAGATCATACAACTAGTAGTAGTAGAGCCAGAATTTGAACTCTAGTTGTCTGAATCTAGGAAGGGATTTTAAGCATTTATCATATTTCTGGTTAGGGCTTGTTCTACAGTTTGAATTTGAGCACAAGTTCTGTTGATTACTAGTAATGGGAACTTGAGAATTAATATCTCAATTTGGTTACCTCTGCTTTTATATTGGGATAGTATTTGCATGAGGCATTAGAGCATTGTTGTTATTGGTTTTTTTGTTTTTTGGTTTTTTTTGTATTAGATAGCTTTAATTGCTATTAAAAAGACACTCCAAGATCTCTGCCCCAGGTAAGATAGAAACTTAATTGTCTCTCAAGTAATGTCTAGAGATGGGCATTTGATTTAGGAATGTGCAGCTAAACTAGCATGACAATAGCCCACCTGAAGATCTTAAAGAGATCCAGTTTTCTTTTATCTTTCTGATTTATCATCATCTAAGGTCTTACCTTATTTCACATGTTATCATCCAAATTTTAACCTTTGTAATGAGGGAAATGAGGAAATGAGAAGCAAGAAATTGCCTTATAAAATGCGATACTTAAATTGCATAAATCACTTCTTTTATTCCATTGACCAAATCAGTAATGGCCCAGCCAAGCTTCAAGAGAGGCTGTTAATGATAGTTTGTAATTAAGTAATGTGTCAGTTATGGAAATACATGACTCAGATCTCCCTTTAATAGACAATGTTATGAGGAATATAATTAGCTCACAACACCTAAGTTGATGTACTTGGATTCACTATAGCAATCTAGTCAGGGTCATGCTTTCCTTGGCCTGTACCAAGCCAGTGATTATACTTGTTGGGCTACTGTGGCTAGTCATTTCTGCTTAATTTGGAACTTCTCTAATGGGTGATCACTTGGGGAGTCAGGGTGCTTCTTATTGGCTTGGCATAGACTTTCTCAATGGTGCACTCAGCTCTGACTCTTATTACCCAAGTCATTTTACCTTCCATTCTTCCTTTCACAAATGGCACACTGTATTATACTCTAAAGGTGCTCCTTGCCAGATTTTAAACCATTTCCAATTATATGGGGGTCATATCTGCTTCACCTCTATTCTGCCCCATCTTATGCATCTCAGAGGACCTGTAATAGCATAGGTGGTCATGTACTTAGCTAAAATCTTAGAGATTCGGGCACATAAGGAGAAGGTTGCATTTAGCTTTTTCTGTAAATGTCTTCCACTAAATATTTATTCATATAATTTTCCCCATAACAGAGGTACATTTATTCCCTCTCTAATGAAGAAAATATAAAATCCTACATAGTTGCTTCATCCATTTCAAAACCCAGGATCTCTGAACAATGTGATATCTCTTCCATCACTTTGCATATAATTCTGAAACTGACCCAGGAAAAAGGAAAAATGGAAACACATTCAATTAGCAATTTCTTTTAGGGAGGAATCAAGGAGAATCCTGTTTATCCATAGAACAAATTCTGCTATTAGCCCATCTGGCTGTACAAGATTCTTAGCTCTGGAAATCTTTGTACTTTCTTCTCTGTCTCTTGGTTTTGCTCTTGGAGAGATACTTTCTTATTTATTTAGGGTAGATATTATTAATATGCAATACTAGTGAGCATACTTCTGTTTATAGGCAGAAAGAAAATTGTTTGTCCATGACTTTTTGAGGTGGACACATAACTTTCTTGGGCCAGTGAAATATGTGGAAGCATCTTTATGATGGTGGAAACATCTGTTGACATGGGGGCCATTTGCCCTGGAGATGACCTAATTTCACATCAGACATTTTAGGTCCAAGAAATAGAACTTTTTGTTGGTGGTGGTGGTAGTGGTGGTGTTGTATGATATAGAGATTTTGATTTTGCAACAAAACTCAATCTGCACTGACCGATGCATCATTTTCTGTGTAGCCAAATTAAAGTTAGTATTGGAATGTGTGTCTTTTCCAGGAGATGGTGAGCTTTTGGAGTTTACTTCCTGCTAGGGCTGGTTTGGGAGTCTGGGGCCCTTATAGGAGAGAAACACAGACAGTTTTGTAATCCAGTCTTGTTTCTTTGGCAGTAAAATTATGTAGCAGGTTTCAAATGTGATTATTTAGAAAAACTTCCACTGTTGAGTAATCAAACCCAAAGTTTATTCTTCACATCGTACTGAAGCCTACTAGTTCTCTTCTTTTGTTTACTGAATTCAGTGCTTAGATCATCTATCATGGATTTAATGATGACATGTGAAGCAATAAGCCATCTGAAACACCTCCCGTAGACTAATCTTTACTATGGGTCTGACTCACAAAATCTGGCTGAAATTCTTAAAAAGAGGTCTCAGAGAAAATATCTGAACAAGAATAATATCTCCTGCTAATTACATTTGAATAGCTCTTCCCAACCTATGAAAGACTTCAAGTTATTGAATATTCATTCATTTCTTTTATAGCTATAGTCTCAATGGGCATGTGGTCTGCCTTCAAGATTAATGAACAACAGCAGTTTAACCAAATGTTTACCATAATATAATGAGACTCACCAGCTCCTCGGTCTGCAATACCTCCTGTCCTCCCAAGTTCTAAGTCAGTACTATGTATTTTAGATATTTTTAAAAAATGGCAAGAGAACAGTTTTTAGAATAATTAGTAATATTAAACCATACTACTAAGGAAAAAAAAATTCCAAAATAAGGTATTTTAAACCAGGTTAGTTTTTTTGTTTGTTTGTTTGTTTTCTCATAGTAAGTATTCATAGATGGGCAAGTGGTTGACAGTGGGTCTCTACTTTGTTCTACAGGTATTCAAGATTCAACTATTTAATTTCCTTCTCTTCTTTTTCTTTGATAGCCTCATTGTTACCTACATGGTTATTGTTGCTCACAACACCATGACTTTATTTCACCACATGGGAAGAATGAAAGAGGTGTAAGGCATGTGATTTTTTGATACAAAAACATGATTTGGAAATTGTGGACATTGCATAAACTCAGATGCTAATGACTAAATGGTCACATCTATCTCACATTATTAGTAGAGTGATGCATTTTAATCTCTCTTATAAGGGAAGGAGAATCTTTACAGGGAGAAAACAAAAGCTATGTCAATATTTGTAAAACACGTGGCATAGCAGCTAACAAATAATGTTTACTTAATCAATGTCTCTTTTGTTGTTTACCATGCTGTGCCTGAATCATTTGGATTGAAACCGAGAATAAGACCACTTACCCCCGGTTTAGCAGCTGTGTTATGGTTCTGTGGCTGCATAATTTCTTACTCTATTTACACTGTACATGGTACTTAAGGTATATCAAACAGAGAATGGCCTAACTTTGAAACTGGCACAAGTGAAGAATTAATGACATTTACTAGTGGTATAACACTCGCAATGCTCTTAGTTAACCCTTTAATGGTGTTCTTGGGATCTTTAGCAACGGATGCATCCTCTGATGTACAAAGTGTTCAATTACATGCCTTCATGCTAAGAATATGAGTCATGTTTCAGTTACTTCATGCAAGGATAAGAAAGTCATTTTGATATTTCCTAAAGTTTTTGGGTCCTTCAAACTGGGAATGAATCAGCAATGGGACAATAAAATCTGACCATCTGTGTCAAATAAAATCTTTTCCCACGGAATATTCTGAAACATAAGTGCCTAATTAAGGAAAAAATGAAAATTGTAAAATATTGCAGGTGCATAATTTAATTTTTGTAAAGATGCCATCATCAGTAAATAGATCGTGTTATATGCACTTATTTTAATACCCCTTTTTAAGATGCAGCAGAATGAATATTCTCAAACATTTTGATGAAGTAGGATGATTAATGTATATCTGAATATATTTTAGCAAGTCAAATTAAAGACCTTAAAAATATAAGTGTCTTTTAAAGCTTCAGTTTAGATTATTGGAATGTAAACTTAACAACGAAACAAGAAATGCACAGAAAGGTAAGTCTACAAGAGTGTCACTACAACATTTTATATAATAATTTCATTCATCAACTTTTACCTGGTTAAAAAACAAAACAAAACAAAAAACCCTCAAAATCTCATTTGTAAAAACAAGCATTTATATAATGCACATGAGGCTACAGGCCAGCTGTGCTTCTAGGAGCTACTTTTGGATTTGATGTGTCATCTCATCTGATATTAGTCTGAAGAAACTCCACTATCAGTGACAGAGAAGTGAGCTTAAAACTAGACACCACTTAAAGTGTTTTCTGGAAACGGAAGCATTATCACACTTTTGCCTATATTCCATTTTTCAAAATAAGTCCCAAAACTGTAGTCCAAGTTAATGGAAGGAAGGGGCAAGGAGCTTATATTCAAATTTCTTTACTGAGAGTCAATGCAAAGTTACATGACAATAAATTGTTATCAGTAATCCTATTATAAGATAGCAAGTATTTGAGAATAATAATCTCATTGACAACAATTACTCTCAAATAGAAATAAAAGCAAAGATATAAGTTAGATAAGTTATTTTGCAGACATACGATTAAATACAACTAAATCATTAAAAATGGTGTTCTAGAAGAGAATTTAAGTAAGATAATGTTCATAATACAGATCTCAAGTGACAAAAAAAGATTAAAACCTATCTGTAATAGGGAGAGCATGGTTTGGTTATGGACTTTGGGGAGGGTATATGCTATGGTGAGTGCTGTGAAGTGTGTAGGCCTGACAATTCACAGACCTGTACCCCTGGGGCTAATAATAATATGTTAATAAATTTTTTTTTAAAAAGTTATCTGTAATTTTCTCAATTTTATAAAAGAATATACATATATATAAACAGTTTCAGATGAAGAAATATATATATAATACACACATATGTAAACACACATTGAAAACACTGACATTTTCATCTTTTTTAGGAACATGACATTATAGGTGATTTTTGTCTTCTACTTTGTACTCTTTTTCTCTAATGTTCAAAGGTTTATGATTTTAAAATTTTAAGCTTTTTATGTAAAAATACATAGCTTTTCATTCATTGTAGCCAATATTCCACTCTGGTAGGGGATGTTGGTAATGGGGGCTGTGCATGGATTGGGCAGGAGCTATATGGGAAGTCTTGGTACCTTCTCTCAATTTTTCTGTAAACCTAAAACTGCTCCAAAAATCAAATACATAGCTTTTATAAATTAAAAAAAAAACACCATTACATTAAAATTCAATTTTATTTTCTCACTTTATTTTCCTATTTTTTAGTATCCTGTTTGGATTCAATAATAGAATTTTCATCTCAATAGTATCTTCATTCTCAATGGGCAAATCTTCCAAAAACATCACACCTGCTGTTTGTTCTGACACTTTGTTGTTTGCCTGCTCCTGTGACTTCATCTGCTTTGATTTTTTTTTTATCCTTTATTAGTTATTGAGTGCAACATAACAGTAATGATAGGCATTGACACCTCTCTTCCTCCTTCCCTCTTCCTTTGTAAATGTATATATAAGTGTATGTAGAGAGATTATATATATACTATATATAATATACATATTTGTACATAAGTCTATTTAGACAGATTTATATATATGATGAAGTCTTGGGATATAACTGAGGTTCGGTGGGGTGAAGTCTGGAGACGAAGACCGAGAAAGAATTCTTGAGATGTCTTTGGTGCAAAATGGTCGTTTATTAAAACACGGGGACAGGACCCATGGGCAGAAAGAGCTGCTGTGCCGGGGCTGTGAGGAGTGGTCCATTATATGCTTGCAAGATGGGAGACGGTTAGGGATGGCATAAATCTCTAAGGAATTTTGGAAGCAGGTTTCCAGGTTCTTGAGAGGCTAGCTATTGTTGGGAAAAGGTTATTCATTACTGGTAATAAAACCTTTGTCTGAGACCCTTTAGATGTATATCAGGGGGCCATATGCTTGGGAATGATTATCAACACTATCTTGGAGGGTTTAGAGATAAAGGAAGTTTCCAGAGGAATTGTTAAAGTAGACTTACAGGATCCCTGTTGGGGGTAGGGGTCAGTCAGACTAGGATTGCCCTTTGCCCTTAGCAAAGCCTTAAGATGGAGGCAGTTCAGTCCCTGGAGGAATGTCACTCTGCCTTTTTCAAGGGCTTGTCAGTGGGTCAGGAAGTTTAATAATTTTTTTCTGCCTCTGTTTCCCACATCAATTATATCCCTTATAGTCACACATTACAAATGTTAAGCAACTTGCTTAGTTTCTCCAATTAGAGAAACCAAAGTCTCTCTACAATGGAGCAAAGTTTCTTTCTCAGATATTCCTGGTTATGTATTTAGTTTAAAGCAAGTCCTTTGGAAAGTCTTAACGACTAGCTTTTCCAGGAGCTAACTCCAAAACTAAGACATTTCCTGATTTCCTTGCATTCAAGAATATTTTCTCACAGTTTTAAACTAGTGAGAGCTCAGCCTCCTGTAGAACGGACTTCACTGAGTTATGGTAAAGGAAGTGAAAGAGTTTAAGTGGCAAATATATTATGGGTTGTTTGGTTGTTTGCATTACAAAATGTCTTTTTGACAGGAAATGCTTCCCAACCTGAGCAGAGATAATGACTATTCAAACAAGGCTTTTGTTGTTGTTAAATGCTGCCTTAGGTATTCTGGAGAGAAATAGCAAGTTTTATGAGTCTACTATGCCAATCATTGTGTTAAATACTCTACCATCATTCAGTCATTATATAAGCCATTCACAAAGTGGAAATTGAATATCAAAGGTGTTAAGTAAATTTTCCAGGATAACAGAAATGATGGAGCCAGGGTTGAAATCCAGGACAGTGTGCTTTCATAAACTATGTCCCTTCTGTTATCCAGCAAGATTAAAGTAACTAAATATAATTGAAAGAAAAATAATGGAAAAGTTTATTTTAAAATACTCCTGGATATTCACTGGATGTTCACCATTGAACATCTCATATTAAATGCTATGGCTCAGTTGGCCCACAAACTCCTGATTCTGCTGAAAGGGGCTGAGATAGTTGATCCCTCCCAAGGAACACAGATGAATATAGTCTTGGCTCTCTACCAGAATTGAAGAAGTTTAATAGAAGAAATGTTAATCCTTATAGTAGGAGAGAACAATACAGTATGCAGCAAATTTTAGGAGAAGTATCACCAAATACTAAATAGCTGTAACGAAATAGCCAATAGAGGTTATACTACGTAAGAATATTATTTCGGGACAAAAGCAAAATAGTCACCTCTGTAGTGTAAAGCTGTTGCTATGCTATTGTTCTTAAAACTCCTTTTATTTGGAATTTGCTTATCAGTTTTACTCTTAATAATTTCTAAGGGTAACTCAGGATCTTTTGGAACTGCAACTTTGCAGTTTCAAAGTTCAGCTTAATCTTAGACAAGTTTATGAGTGCTTGTTTCTATGACCATTTTAAATTTGCAAGAATTACCTTTTGTGAATAGCAGAGTCTTGGTTGTCTTTGATATGTCTTTAATTCTTTTTATAATATAAATACAAAATCAAGCGTCCTCCTGAACTATTTTATCACCAGAAATGATAGTCACTATAATTCTGTTTTCAAAAATATGTTTCTCTCTCTCTCTCTCTCTCTATATATATATATATATGTTTGGAGTTTAGGAATTATATATATATCTCCTATACTCCAATATATACTCCATATAGATGTATATGTTTTGGAGTTTAGTATAAACTAAGGAAAATACACTAATATATCTTTTAGCACAAACATTAAGTTGTACTAATGATGATTTTGCCTTAATTTTGCCTTTAATTTTGATCTGTTCATTTTTGCCCACAATATCTGATTCCTTCTCAACCTCTTTCAAGTGGCACCTAGGTTGCTCAGTCAGTTAAGCATCTGCCTTTGGATCAGATCCTGATCCCACTGTCCTGGGATCAAGCTCCTGGGTAGGGCTTCGTGCTCAGCAAGGAGCCTGCTTCTCCCTCTCCCACTGCCAGTCCCTCTGCTTGTGCACATGTGCGCTTGCTTGCTCTCTCTCTCTCTCTCTCTCTCTGTCAAATAAATAAATAAAATTTTTAAAAAAAGAAAACTCAAAGTCAAATTGTTTGGAATTCTAAATCTATAGATTTCTTGATCACTTACATAATTCATTTAGGAACATTTAATAATTCAGTCACATTAAAAATGCTTTCATTTTGGTATTCATAATTTACTCCCCTTCCAAAGTCCATAATGTGAAATGTGTTTTAACAAAATAGGGATTAAATAGAGGAAGTTTGGTGACATTTTCTTGAATGCCCCATTAGGGAATTATAGAAGAACAGGAATTCAAATATACACCTATAGATACAGACTGTCTTTCTTTCATGGTCTTAAGAACAGTAAGAATGTAAAGGAGCATTTTGCAGTTAAATATTAATTCCTCAAATGAATATCATTTTATGCCAGCTCTGGGCCAAACACTATGCCAAGTACTGAGAAAAGATAAGTAAGATCCTTTTGCCAAGGATACAGACAAATGAAAATAACAAGCATTAAATTGGTAATTAGGGATTCTGGTTCAAGATTACAAACTCAGTTTATCTACTTGCCCTTCCAGAACCTCATTAAAATTCTTTTAAGGGTCATATCCACATCAACAAAAAGAACATCATGGGGGGGGGGGCATTGCTAGGAAAACGGTTGTAACAAATACCTACAAGAACAGAAGTATGTTGACTTATAAAGCAGGGCAGTGGAAGCCATGGTGAATGGCATGCTCAGTAAAGGCTGAGGAAGAATAGAGAGCTGATTTGCCTGTTTTAAACCTTAGGGGATCTCTGGACTGATATGGAGGGTGCACTGATATATACAGTAAAATACTTCCCTTCCTCATTTCTGAACACAGGATGATTAGAAGGCAAGCATCTACCTCCTAGTTTGTTACATATCAACAAATACAATTATGTGACTGGGAAGGACAAGAATAGCTGGAATGGTAACCCAGAATAAATCATTTGCACTTTGGCATTTGGGAATGCTCAGTAAAATAGAAGACTGTTCACTACCTCATCCTAGAATGAAGAGTATCATTTGCCAAGTGTTACTTATGAATAAAGAATGTATTGTAGTGGGCGCCTGGGTGGCTCAGTGGGTTAAACCGCTGCCTTCGGCTCAGGTCATGATCTCAGGGTCCTGGGATCGAGTCCCGCATCGGGCTCTCTGCTCAGCAGGGAGCCTGCTTCCTCCTCTCTCTCTCTGCCTGCCTCTCTGCCTACTTGTGATCTCTCTCTGTCAAATAAATAAATTAAAAAAATCTTTAAAAAAAAAAAAGAATGTATCGTAGTTATTCTCTTTTGCTTGATTATTAATATAATTGCTTGAATATTAACATAATCTTTTTGCTTGATTATAAATGTATTATATGATATAATTAATATTATATTGATATAATATAATTAATACAATATTTTATTTATTTATTTTATTTTTTTAAAAGATTTTATTTATTTATTTGACAGACAGAAATCACAAGTAGGCAGAGAGGCAGGTAGAGAGAGAGGAAGGGAAGCAGGCTCCCCGCTGAGCAGAGAGCCCGATGCGGGGCTCGATCCCAAGACCCTGGGATAATGACCTGGGCGGAAGGCAGAGGCTTAACCCACTGAGCCACCCAGGCGCCCCTTTATTTATGTTTTTAAAAGATTTTTATTGATTGATTTGTGAGACAGAGTGCATGCAAGTACGAGTAGGGGAGGGGCAGAGAGAAAGGGAGAGAGAGAATCACAAGCAGACTCTGTGTTGAGCACAGAGCCCAACAAGAGGCTCCATCTCTAGACCCTGAGATCATGACCTGAGCTGCAATCAATAGTTGGTCACTTAACCAGCTGAGCTACCCAGGTGCCCCATAATCAAATAATTTCTAAACAAAGCAAAAATTGGCCTTTGAGGAAAAAGATAATATTCAGGAGATTGAAGAAAATACAAATTAAATAGGAAAAACAATGATCACAAGCCATTCATCCACTGTCCCCAAAATTAGAGAAGTTAGTTTAGCAGATATTTAAGTAATCCATGACAACCAAATTCCAAATAAGAGGATGTGTAAGAAAAGACTAAAAGAAATTGAATAGAAGATAGTGTCAAAAACAATTTAAGAAGTTATTTTAAAACCCAAGACCTTAAATAAAAACAACATATATACATATATAATGAATAAAATAATTTGAGCTTAAAGACATTAAGTTTTAAGAACATTAAGTATTAATAGATTCTAAAAGCCTTTTGATATTTCATCAGTTTGACTTTTATTCATTTTAAATAAAAAAGTATTTCTTCTTTTCATTTGAAATAATGACTTGAGAGGTTAAAGAAATTAGGTCAATTATGACAATAAATGTAACATTTTATTTTAAATTTTGTAGAACTATTTCACTTACCATTTACTGTTTATGTATCACCAAATTAATTCGAGATTACATAAAACAAGAGAGTCTGTTAATTTCAAGGAGTCATTGATTAGTTAGGTAAATTAGTGAATTAATAAAGTCGACTTCTGATTAGTCTGGATAGCCAATGAATACATTGATGAGATAGATAAAGAAGTCTGTTTAATCTGAGAAGAAGTTGAAAAAAAAAGTTTGAACAAATTATGTAATACTCCTGAAGATTGTGTACCTGAGCCTTGCTGTGGGTTTGTCTTTATAAAATTCAAATGAGAAATGCTGTTTCTTATCCATTTTCAATTTAAAATTATATGCATGAATATAAACCTCCAGCTTAACATTTTTCAATGTAAATTGTGAATTTCTTGAAATGCTCAATTTCTCATTTTTCACAAACTATAAAATTTCAAGAAATTGTGAATTTCTTGAAATGCTCAATTTCTCATTTTTCACAAACTATAAAAGCTTAAATAACCATATATCTAATGCTTGATTTTGGCTAGATACTGAATAAGATCTGAACGGATACAAATATGAGTAAGCCATTATATAAAAGACCATAGAAAACATGTCATTTTAAACTTGGTTTTGGATCTGTTGAAATTAAATTAAAAACAATTAAAGTGCAATTTTATTTGGACTCATCATATTACAATTTAATAAAATTATAAAAGCCTCCAGACTGAAAATTACAGCTATCTCAAAATGAAATGAGTTGTTTTGAGAGACAATAGTCTGTACAAAAAAGTAAGATAATGAATTCTATACTCATATTATGGGTTTCTGATATAATAGCCCCACATACAAACAAGAAAAAGACTCTTGTATTGATGTATTTTTCATTGAATTTGACATGAAAATGATTGAAAACAGCAGCTTTTTCATTTAAATAGTGATTTTTATTTGTTTCCTGAACACCAACAGAAAGCAATGATACTTTACCTATCCAAGATTGTATAATTTTAGTTGAACAGTCTACTTAATAATATCAGAGTTGTTAAACCAAAAAAGTAAGACTGTAGTTTGTTAGGCTTTTAGGATGGTTACAAATTTTTCTGGAAAAGCAAGATTGTTTTTTTCTATACTTGCAGAGTCTTTCCTTTCCCACACAGCTAAAATTAAATATATTCTTTTATTGTGCTCACAGAATATTTTATGCATATAGATGTTCTGTATATGCATTGTGTTGTAGTTGTTGCTTTTGCTGTTTCCCACAAGAATATATAATCTTTCTAAGTGCAGACATGTTGTACTGTTTGTCTCTTCATCTTCTGTTCTTACCACATCCCCAGGCAATTTTGTGGATGCTCAATAAATAGTTATTTGATCTCTTGATTAAGGCAATGTAGGATGATATGTAGATTATCACTGTGTGTTTGTTATAGCAATGAGTATTTGTTTTTTCATAGACCACTCACAGATTAGATATGAATTTTAAAATAACTTAAAAGGAACATGTTATTTTTTTCAAGATTAAAAAATCTTAAGCAAACTGTATTAAAGTTTATCAATGTATATTATGGTGTTTTGAGATATGTGTAGAGCATATCCTATTATCAGTAGAAGAAAATATATGATCAGTGATCAAATAACACCATTGTGGTTGTTAGCACAATAGAATAGATGTTTTGAAAAATGAGTAAGATGTATTTTGAAAAATGTGTAGAAATAGAGATTTAAAAAAAAAAAATCAAAGATTAAATTTAATTTTTTGTGACCAGAGATTTTTTTTCCCCTGAGGGAGATAATGAAAAGAGAGTTGGGAAAATGACCTGTTGTTAGATGTTGAATTATATTGCCAAATAATACTTGCCTTTGGGCATTGTCTTCTAGCATTAGTACGAAGGCACCATTCATAATGCTGACAGAAGGGAATTCAGTTTTCTGGATCACAGCAGCCTGAAGGGACAAGTTTGAGTAGAGCAAATTCAAGAGCTGTGACTCTGAACATAAACCCTCTTCTGGAAAACTACTATTACTCCCTGCTTCAGGCTAGCTACCTTTCTTATGGTGAGCTCCTTATATTTTCCTCAAGGCACATTACACTTCTTGTATTTGCTGCCAAATAGCCTCCACCTCAGCTGCTTCTTATTCTCACTTTTGTTGCCAGCATTTAAAAAAAAAAATTATTCTTCCTGGACATGACTGTGGCTGAGCTGAATCAGGGAGAAGGCTTTAGAGGGCAGGTGGGAGTAAGAGTGAGGGGAACACAGACTACTGGAAATACCTGAAGAGTTACACTGATCTTCAAAAAAAAATTTTATCAAACAAAAGAGATATTTTACAAGAAATTTCAGACTGTATTTTTTAAAAATATAGAAATATTTTAATACAACTTTCAGTCTCCATGAACAAAGTGTTAAATACTGAAGAGTAAGAAATATATTTACAATAATTTTAAAACTTTGGCAACAGAATGCAAACCTGGTGGAGAAGTTATGATTAAAGAGTCACTATGAGTTGACTCTACCAAAATTCTCATGAGTTGTTTTCTATTAATAAAAAATCTATTTTTTACATTACACTGCAAACCAAAATAGACTGGCAGCTTATGTTTGACAATTTACATTTCTGATTTGAGTTTCTCTGATAGCTTTTTCCTACAGAAATTTTCATAACCCCTAGAAATTGAAGTTGACGCAAGTCCCACATTTGTCTCTAATGCTTCTTTACTATCACAGATAATGTCAGTGATATTTAACTATGTTTAGCTATTCTGCTCTGTTACTTTGCTGAGTTATTTAAAAAAGAAAAAAGATTCTTTACTTACTAAGTTAAAGAAAAGTTAACAGTTGTGAGTATAAATTCACCATAAGCCTGTAGAATTATGTCTTACTTCTCGTGCAAATTTGTAACAAGCGATCTATTAAATACCTATATAAGGGAATGGTGCATTAATACTTAAAACAAGGAATGAACCTTTGCTAGACACAGACTTAAGTAAACTACAGTCGACTCATAGTTTTCACTTCTCATTCCCTCCTCCCATCTAAAAGAGAATGAATTTTCCCAACACCATTTATTGAAGAGGCTGTCTTTTTTCCATTGGACATTCTTTCCTGCTTTGTCGAAGATTAGTTGACCATAGAGTTGAGGGTCTATTTCTGGGCTCTCTATTCTGTTCCATTGGTCTATGTGTCTGTTTTTGTGCCAGTACCATGCTGTCTTGATGATGACAGCTTTGTAATAAAGCTTGAAGTCCGGAATTGTGATGCCACCAACTTTGGCTTTGTTTTTCAATATCCCTTTGGCTATTCGAGGTCTTTTCTGGTTCCATATAAATTTTAAAATTATTTGTTCCATTTCTTTGAAAAAGATGGATGGTACTTTGATAGGAATTGCATTAAATGTGTAGATTGCTTTAGGTAGCATAGACATTTTCACAATATTTATTCTTCCAATCCAGGAGCATGGAACATTTTTCCATTTCTTTGTGTCTTCCTCAATTTCTTTCATGAGTACTTTATAGTTTTCTGAGTATAGATTCTTAGCCTCTTTGGTTAACAGTCTGAGGGGTTTGAAGTGGCGGGGGGGTGGGAGGTTGGGGTACCAGGTGGTGGGTATTATAGAGGGCACAGCTTGCATGGAGCACTGGGTGTGGTGAAAAAATAATGAATATTGTTTTTCTGAAAATAAATAAATTGGAAAAAAAAATAAATAAAAGAGAATGAAGATAAGAAGTCATTGACAGACATCCTATAAAGTAGAAAAGCAAGAAAATATTGAATTATTTTTAGCAATAATTATTCTAAGTAGAGCATTTATAGCTATATATATTCTATAGCTAGAGAGGTAAAAATATGATGACGGGCTTTCCAAAATTCTTCTCATTCTGGTTGACTGTCTTGGAACCAATTAGCAACAAGGAGAGTCAAGATTGAGTTCTGAATTCTTGATGACTTTGGCATAGACGCAAGCATGGTCTTACATACTAATGAATAAAGCAGGTAAAGTACTGGCTATAAATCCAGTGAAATCTGGATTCAACTAGGGAATATTTTCTAGCTCTGACACTCCTCAAGTCATTTTCCTGTTTCTTAATACACTCTCATAAATAAAGATAATATTTAAAGGTATATATGTTATATAATATCTATTTGAAGTATATATGTTAAAATAATTAGATTAATTCTGTGTTGCCTTCGATCACTGTTTCTCAGCCTTGGAACAATTGATAAGTTGAGTCAGGAAATTATTTTTTATGGGGTCATGTTGTTTATTGTAAGATGTTCATCAGCATCACCAGGCCCTACACACTACATACCAGTAGCACTCATTATCCTCAGTTATGTCAACCAAAAATATCTCCAGATATTGCCAAAGGCCCCTGAGCAGCAAAATTGCAGTAAAGATCTGAGTTCAATGCCTGGGAAGTGCAAGAGACAGGTATCACATAAAAAGATTGGAAATGTTATTTTTCAGAAACATGCAGTGTTATATAGAATGATAAGATCACAGCTGAAAGCTGTTTTAAGTTTATTCCATAAAATTTCTAATTTGATTAAAAAAAAATTCACCTGTACCTAGAACCCATGGATGTTATTTATCTAATTCCTCTTTCTACCCTTGGCAGATAGGCTAGTTTTTTCCTACTTTTTATTTTTTTTTTTTTTTGAAAATCTAGAACTAAAAATTTAAGAAAGAGCCAACAATTTGAACAGCTAAGTAATGGAAGTGTTTGACTAATGTAGACTTGGATAGGAAACATTCAGAGTCTGAATGGACACCTCAGTGGAAGGTTAGATGGAACGCATTCCCATCTTAAATAAAATGACCAACAATCCCTAACAACTAAAATTTTGTACATCTAATAAAAGTGATTTTATTGCTTACATATGCAATTGTGAAATTGCCAAGCTGTTGCCCACCAGCCACTTAGTACAAAGATATTGAGTCCCTTTGCTGACTTCAGCCAGGCTGGATGGCACCTTTCACTTGATGGGCAGCTTGCCACGACTCACTCAGCACTTCTATAAGTTCAATAAATAGAACCAAGTGAAAATTGGTAAGAAAGAAAGTGTGCGTATGGTCTCCAGATGCAATTTTGCTACCATAGAACCACTAACATAGTCCAGGCTCAGCCAATTTAACCTGGAAGACACCCAGACAATATGGAATCATAGACTCTGTTAACAGGTAGAATCAGCCCAGAGTCTCTGAGTCCATACCACACACAGAACGTTTCTATTCAACAGAAATCATTGATTTTACTATTGTGTTCTTAGAGGTTTTAAGATCACATGAGTACTAGTTTTCTTGCCAATATTATTTTCAGCAAGTTCTATGATCCACAGTTAAACAATGGTAAATTTAGCAAGTAGCTGCCATAAAGCCTGTCAAAATCTAATTCATCAGCTGTCTCATGTGTCACTCATCCAGTCAAATGTTCACTTATTGGACTTCAGATTTTGCCTTCCTCTTTGGTGTATAAATTTTCTTGTAAGTAATCTGACAGCCTCACAATTATATTATATGAAATATAGATATAAACATATAAATAGAGTTACATAAGCACAGATTTAAGTATCTATATATACTTATATATAGATGATAGATAATAGATTGATTTAGAAAAAATGATAAGGAAGTGTTTTGGAAAATTTTTAAAAAATTGATGGTTTTGTTTTATTCTGTTTTAAATGAGAGCTACTCAGCAATAAAAGATGTCATGAAAATTAATGAACTACCCGCTAAGAAATACTCAAACAGGATGAATTGCTCCAAGATGTGATAAAAGGGACGGTTTAGAAAAAATGGACTCTGAAGTTTCCCTCAATGGAAAACAACTAATGAAAAACAACCAAATAGCTAGGGTTGCTTTGGCAAATACACACAAACTATTGGTGCTTATTATCTTTGGCCCAGGTGATTAAGACAGGAATTTTTCTAAATATATGACTATATGGCAGCAAAAAAGTATAACTTTTTATTTTTTGAATTCTCCTGTAATGTAAATAAATAGGATAGCATACAAATCACAGGCATTGCCATATCTGATTTTGCAATACCAGAATGTATTAATTATTCCTTTGGTTAACCTTTGGAAATTTATTTATGTTTTTTTTCCATCAAACTACCTTCTAAACAGCCTTATGTCTTCTAATTACAGGGACTTTACATAAGTCCTTCTGTAAAGAATTCTTCTTTTCCTTCAGTTTTCCACATTGAAAAAAGACCAAAAAGAAGAAAGAATTTGTTTGACTAATAGACATTTTCATGAGTAGTGCACTCTGTTTCAATAAAACCATGTGCACACACTATAAACTGGATTAATGAAAGGAAACCCCTTTTTAAAATAAGAACAAGGGAAGCTTTCAAACAGCTTAACTCATAGGAAAAACTGAAAGCCCTTTTCTCTGTTTTATGGACTGTGGTCACTTGCTGAAAATTTATTCCCAGATATGAAAGTTACCGGGTATAAGAGGCATCAGGTGCATGCATGGTGCTAAATAAATAAATTATCTTTATAGGTAGGCAGTTCAAAATGCCTGTGGTGACTGTGGATGTTGCATCTTCTTAAATGAGCATCACATCATTTTCTTAGTAAGATAGGGGACTCACCACCTGAGTATACTTAATAGAGTAACATAAAGCCACCTACTACTAGTTAATCCACATGAAAACTCTGTGGGATGGTTAAATATTTCCGGAGTTGTCATGGAGAAGCTGAGAAGCAGACAGAAAATCAATGCCAGAGTAAAAATTGCACTTTTTAATGTTTTGTATTCCTGAATGTGTTCAGAACAC
This sequence comes from Neogale vison, assembly GCF_020171115.1. Taxonomy (NCBI): domain Eukaryota; kingdom Metazoa; phylum Chordata; class Mammalia; order Carnivora; family Mustelidae; genus Neogale; species Neogale vison. Next base: position 34,880,699 of record NC_058102.1, on the reverse strand, counting down.
TCCTCTGATTTTTCTAACACAATTATTTGTATTAACAAAGGTTTTGTTTAACTGTGGATCATAGAACTTGCTGAAAATTATATTGGCAAGAAAACTAGTACTCATGGGATCGTAATTAATTAATATGCACCAGTCATATTGCATGCATATCTCATGTATTTTTCCTAAGAATACTGAACAATAAAGTTTATTATCCATATTTTAAATAAGACAAGTTATCACAAGCTAGTGCAGAGCTGGATTCCAAATTCAGCTTCCTTAAACTACAAATTTCAGGTTCTTTTCAAAATACTAGATATATTTCATTGTGTATTAGAAAAATATAATTTTGTTTCTGCAGATTACATAAAATATATCAATAGGATTAAAGTTTGATAATTTTTAAAACCACAGTACCTTGTGCATATTGGAATATATAGTTTATCTATCCCTCTGTGTATAGAATTATATCATTTTTTTTAATCATAGAAATAGGGATTGGAAATATGAGGACTGAAGACTTTGTCATTAGTGCTATTTCTGTCCTTAACTAAAGATACACATGTATACATACATAAAATCTTTATATAATTATAATCATACAGTTTTAACAGCTTTGCAGCTCATAAAGTTCTTCAAAATGTATTTTGGTAAATAACAACAATAAGAAAATATGTAAAATGACTTTTTGAAAAATATAAAACAATAATTGATAAAGTCAATAAGAATAAAATCAACCATGGGGTCTGGCATAATTATTAATTTTCCAAATAACTTTTCTCTCTATACAGAATTTTAGTGTTCATAAATCTTTAAAGTTTATGATTTTATGTGAGAAACTAAACGTTGTTCAAGGGTAAAAAACAAAACAAAACAAAACAAGCTTACTGGCAGAAAGAAAGTACCATGACTGAACTGGATTTCAGATAAAAAATAATTTGCTAGTTTCTAAGAGAAGAAATCAAGGACAAAAAAAAAAGTCGCAAAGATTTTTCCCTTATCAGTGAAAAGATGAATTATTGTTTTCTAGGAGAATGTAAAAAGTTACTGCCCCTTTTAAAAACCAAGAACATTTGGGAAAACACAGTTTCACTCTATAACATTTTGTTATATTAGAGGACTTTCTATAACTCATCCTCATCTAACCCTGTAATTTCAGTTGCAAAGTACCACTTTACCCTGGTAACTGCTATTCAAAAATGAATTTTACATAGAGATGTTGTTACCGTTAAGGATAACTTTAATTTTTAAAAATTGTTTTAGGACTTTTCACCAGCCAAATCTTGCAGTATCTCACTCTTTTCCATTTTTCCACTTTTTTTTTTTGTTTGTTCAGGGAAGTTGAGACTGCAAGTCAGAAAGGTTAGCATAGTATTTGTGTATTGCAACATTCTCTGAAACTAGAGGCCATTCCTAATGAATTTTCAGGCACATCCTGGCCCTACCCCTGGACTCAACATGGATGTGATCAAATACACTGGTGCTGGCAGCTGTGGCAACATCATAGCAGGTGTGCTCAATTATTAAAACCTATGGCCCACTTCCAGATCAACCTGCACTTGGTAAAGTGTGAATGATCATCTCCCAAGTTCAGTCAGTAGACATAAGAAGGAACAGACTTTTCAAGCATGAGCAAAGTAGTGAAGAAAGTAAAATAATCATATGTATCATTTCCTACTGTTAATCTATTCCTAACTTATGGTAAGCATTCCATACTTAAACAAATGAAAATCAAGCAAATGGAACTCATAAACACATGAATGCAGAACTACTTTATGACCTAGATATTGGAATTAGCTGATTATGACCTGGAAGAAAAGATGGAAACAATGAATGAGCAGGAGAGTATCTTCAAAGAAATGAAGACCATAAAAAATAATTATATTAGGGCAGTGAAACTACTTTGCATGACATAATGATGGATGTACGGCATGCATTTGCCCAAACTTATAAAATGTATAGCACCAGCAGTGAGCCCTAAGATTGGGTTATTTTTTGAAATCTATTTTGTCAATCTCTCTTTTTTGAGTGATATTTACATCAGATGTCAGATTTTAAGGTTAAGACATAATGTTATTTTTCTAATTTGGCAGATAAAAAATTATATTCAAAGAAATTCATTAACTTCCCCAAAATAATTCAGACAAAATCAAAATTAGAATACAATCAATAACTTTTGACTTTACTCCAAGTAAAATAATTTCTAGTTTCTTCTTCAGAGCTTGCATATTATGTTTAACACTAATATGAATAAAATCAATATAAAGTTAATTAATCCTAAGGATTTTACAAAAATATGCAGTTATACAACAACTTACACACTATTGTATAAGTACAGTTGTTCAAAAGATGAGAAAAACTTTTGAGTCATTGTCAATAGATAAAAATTAATGCTTTTGTGTAATTCTAGGCATTACTTCTATATTTGTCTTACAGAAGTTGACATATTGAGTCCCAGTGCTTTCTAAGAGTCACTTAACTTAGTATTTCCGGAAACTTCTATTTGTAGGATATAGGTTATTCTTTTACATCTTCAAGAAGTATGTCATTGCAATTTTAATACCCTTTTCAAGAATATACTTTTATCATATTTTAATTGACTTTTTAATTCTATGGAAATTGTAATAAGACTGAAAACTAATTATATTTTAACTTGAGCATTCAGAGTTTACTTCCACAAGGTGACAGGAGGTATCAGATACATAATAGCAGTAACTCTAGTCACACAACCATAAGAAAGCATAGCTCAGACAAAAATAACATTTATCAAATTTTGTGCAGTAAACATAAAACAAAGTATATAAAATAATTCTACCAGAAATGCACATATAATAACAGATGATAAACCACAATGTGTTTATGTTAGAGATAAAACATTTTGAAATGGGCCTACATTAATTCCCTTATTAATTTTCTGAGTTAAAACCAGCTTAATAAAATTAATATAAGATGTATAGAACTTCTGAGTTAAATGTGGTCTTTATTGGAAAAAAAAACTTCCCTTTTTCCTTGAATATAGCTCAATTTAGAAAATGACTCCTAACATTAAATTTTGAAAGTTAGATAAGCTTTATGAATTTTATTTAACTACATAAACTCACTTGATACAAACATTTTAACTGGTTTGAACATTTAAATAAAAAAAGAAATACTTACTTCTGGGGCACCTGGGTGGCTCAGTGGGTTAACCCTCTGTCTTTGGCTCAGGTCATGATCTCAGGGTCCTGGGATCAAGCCCTGCATTGGGCTCTCTGCTCAGCAGGGAGCCTGCTTCCTCCTCTCTATCTCTGCCTGCCTCTGACTACTTATGATCTCTCTCTGTCAAATAAATAAATAAAATCTTCAAAAAACATACTTACTTCTGTAAAAAATAAACAATTTTCCTCAGAATGCATAAGAAGAATGAATAATTATACATCTGTAGCTAGACCATACATCTCCTGTTTAGAAAGGATATACAGTATTTTTAAAAGTAAATAGAATAAGCATCTATGAGTTATACTTTGACATCAGAATCATTAACATTTGGGACCTTTTTTCTTAAAATACATGAAATATTTTGTTAACAAATGGCTTTATGGATTAGAGAAAGGAAACTGAATAATATAGTTGTTAAAAAAGTACAGTTTCTGAAATCAGACTACCCAAGTTAATATAACCACTCTTCTATGTCTTTGACTTTGGGTTACTTAAATTTTTCTCTTTATTTATCTATGATATCTATTTAAATGATATAATAATTTCTATATTTTTATTAATTATACTTCTATATTCCAAAATTACAGTCCAATAATTTCTAAAATACCTCACAAGGCTATGGGAGTATTTCATGAAAGAATACACATATTTACATAGCATGCTCCACACAGGTTGTAAACTATATAGTTAGCTGCTGTGGCCATTGTTAAAGCAATTTCAAATGTCTGTCCCTGCATATTGCCAAAATACTGCCTAGGTTATTGCTTTCCATGTTGATGATTCAGAAATTCACATTATGTTACATTGGGTGTGTGTGTATATGTATGTGCACACTCTTTAAAATAAGACTTCAAAGGTTTGGGCAATCTTTGAGATCTTATTGAAACCAGAGCATATGAAACATTGAGGGGGCCTGATGACCCAAAATACCATTTTTTTTTTTTTCACATATCAACCCACCCTTTGGTGAATTTTAAAGGTTTGAGTGCAGCCAGGCAGTTCTAAATGCACCAAGAGTTTGTCAGTATTCTTGCTTTTAGGTTTTTGGATTATGGCCAAGCTATAAAAATAGTTTAGTCATGAGTGAAGTGATGGAGTCACTCATGGGAAATAGCCCTGTTATCCTCCTTTCTTAAAATAAGAGGTTGCAAAATCAGTCAAATAATTCAGAGGGGAAAATCTTGGCTCCCTCTTCATTAAAAGAAAAAGAAAAAATCATAAGAAAGGTAGTCTGACTTCAGGGATGTTAGCCATTTGTATTTGCAGTTAGATATAAATTGTGGAACTTCTGATATCCTAGTACTTAGGTATTTTAAGGTGAGTCAAGAACCATTAAAAACATCAGAGCAAAAAAATTAACAAAAATAAATCTTTGTTAAATTCTGCTTTTGGAATCTTGTCAATGAATACACTATTGTATTCACTGTGTTTCTCTTTGAGTTTGATCCATTCATTAAGAAAATAATCATTTTTGGAAAACCAAAAAAATATACTCTGAGTTATAAAGAACAAAATGGTGGTTACCAGAGGGGTAGTAGGTGGGGGTGGGGGGTGGATGAAATAGATGAAGGGGATTAAGAGTACACTTAAATCATGATGAGCACTGAGTAACGTATAGAGCTGTTGAATCACTATATTGTACACCTGAAACTAATTTAACACTTTACGTTAACTATACTGGATTTAAAATTAAGTAAATGAATAAATAAAAACAAGGCAGCTCCTAAAACACACACACACACAGACACACACACACTTATCTTTTTTGTATCTCTGTGTGATTTTTCCATCTGATAAGGAATGTTTTTTAAGTAGAATATTTTAATATGATTTAAAATATTTGTCAACATAGCTGCTTTTACAACTATGGTTAAGTACATTGAAGTATATTTATATGGGAATTATTTTATTTTAAGTAGGTGACTGCAGTGCCCTATCTCTAAAAACCAACAGAATCTGAAGCTATATTTTTAAACTAACAGTTAAAAGCATCATTGAAAGTGGTCTACATGTCAATTCTCATGTCAAGATCACCATAGAGAAGATTTAATTATGTATTGTGAGTCAGTGTCACTTCAACCTAGATATTGATATCACAGCCTTTAATTAAGTTGGCCCTTATACTTCTGTGTCATAATATCTTTGGAGTAAGAAATTACTGATGTACTATGCTTGTCTATACCAATTGATAAGATAATCTGTTATTCTAATAATTAGGCATATGCATATTTTTACATAAATCATATGGTAATAAAAAGACAAAACATGTATTTGTTCCCCCCAAAAAAGATAAAACATATAGATACATGCAGGAAAAATTCCCTAAAAGTCAGTTAAAAATGGCATTCATAGGTTAGTTATTATATATCAATTTTCTTCGTTGTGCTTAACAAAAAGTATTATAAATATTTTATTTAAATAGATTTAAGCATTTGTTTTCCAAATAAAGTTACCATTTTCTTATTATTCAGTAGTCAGCAAATGCTATTACATCTTGTATTGTAAGATTATAATAATAATTATATAATAAGATTGTATTCTTACCTCTTGAATGGCAAATCTCCAAGAAGCTACTGACAACTCCCATAGGTGTATTTTGATGCCCTGACTTTTTTTTTCCCCTGCCTTAAATTTCAAGAGGGTGTTATGGATGTTTGCTTTATAATACCTGAGGGAGTTCTTCACAGCTCTGTTTGCCTGCCTTCCATTAAAATGTTTAAAGAATTTTGTTCTGTAAAAGTATTCTCTTTTATCAGGACCTAAGTAGCTTTCTCTTTACACAAACTGTAGTTGCTCAAAAAAGCTGATGGAATTGAAATGAAAAGGCTTATCAAAATGCAATCTGGAAGTCTGGAAAACAATTAGCAAAACAAGATAATTATCAAATTTAATTTCATCCCTTTGTATGAGTCAACTAATTGAATGTTTGTGAATAATCCCCATAGAATATTGACGGTAAACCACACTATTAATTGTACAGTGCCTATCAAGAAAGAATAAAAGCCAATGAGTCTCCAAATAATCACCCGATTAAACTGATAGCTGTCATATAATTATGGATTATAACAACAACAATTTCAAAAGAATTTGTTTAAATATCTTTTGTCCCATTGGACTGAAAATAATATTTTAACAAAACTTAAGAAATAAATTACATTGTATCAAAATAGGGCTAATAACTATTTTAGGTCTATATATTATATTATTTTAGAGCTTGAGAGTGGTTTCAAGTTATATGCCAAAGGACAGACAGGTCAAAGGTGTTAAGATAATTGTAACAACAACGACAACAATAAGAGGGACTAATATTTTATCAAAGGACTATGATATGTCATAGACATGGCTTTTTTCTTAATTAAGTTTTTAGGCAAAGATTAAGTCACTAAAAAAAAGAATTACTCATCCATTTCTTTTCTCTTTCCCCCTCTTCTTCTTTGCTTACTATCTCTGTCTTATTCTGTAATTGTGCCTGTGTTTATATAAAGTTTAGGTCTTAAACTACAATGTGTCCTGGGTTGACACACCATTATCTGTTAGGTTTTCTACAAAGTGCTGGATGAACAATTTACTCTTCAATTGATTATGTTGACATTTTATTCATTTGCCAAACATAAATCCTATATATGAATATAAGGATTAAAGAAATAAATTAATATTTAACAATAAAACAGTGTTTCAGTTTATTTCTCACCTAGTATGAAGATAATAAGTTGATATATATTTCAATTATTTCAAACCCATATTTTTTTCAACCTGTTTCTTTTTTTCATTATTTTATTTATTTATTTGAGAGAGAGAGAGAGAATGCAAGCAGATGGAAGGGGAGGGATAAAGAATCTCAAGCAGACTCCACACTGAGAACAGAGCCCAGTGTGGGGCTCTCTCATGACCCTGAGATCATGACCTGAGTCAAAATCATAAGTTGGATGCTTAACTCACTGAGCCACCAGGTGTCCCTCAACCTGTTTCAAACTGTTCTCCAAAGTGGTTTTTTATTTTAAAGTTTTTTTTTCCTTCTTTTTGTTTCAAGTAGGATGTATTTCCAAGCAAAATCCCAATGATCACTAAGAATCTATCTAGTAAAAATAATCATATTTCTACCTGATTTCTTGATTTTTTGCATTAAGGACCACAACACAAAGACAAAATGAAAAAAAAAGAAATATGTTTGATTCAGTAATATAAATATGTCCTATTTTCCAATAATTATAATTCCCTCTGTAGTCTGTCTTTAAATATATATATATATTTATTTATGTTTTTATGTATTTTGTATTATGTATTATGTATTTATATATATTTATATTTTATATATATATAATTATATATATATATATATATATATATATATATATGTCATTTTCTCCTTAAAAAGTAGGATATGGAGGGAAAGGCAGGAGAGATAGGAGTGACAGCTAAGATTGGGAATTACCTTATTTCAAGAGAATGTTCATTAAAGAGAAGCTAGTGAGTAGTAAGTATTATATCTTCCTACATACTATTAGTTATCTAATGTTTTAGAACCAATACCAACATTATAGTCTTCTTTTTTGGTTATTTTTCAAATAAATTTGTACTAAACATGATATTATTTCGCATACTTTATTGTGCATTGGTGCATTTTTATGCTAAATAACATATTATATATTAAAATTCCTTGTCACATTTGCCTTGGAAGTAAATTCAGTGAATGCAGAACTTTTGAAAAGCTTGATTGAAACTTTTAATGAAATTCTCTGGTTTTGGCATTGTCAAAAGTAACATATGGGTAAACACTTTAGGCTATATCTATTGAAGTTCCTGAGAAACAACATTTTGGATAAAAGTAGTTTTAGAATATGTTAAAAAAAAACTATTATTTCTTATGAATAAGATATTTGAATTCTCTTTCTGAGATCACTGTGCTGTAGAGTCCTAGAAAAAGCTAAAAAGTGAGATTCTTAAACAGAATTTTCAGAAAGATCCTTCTAGACGAAATTTGGTAGTAACAGAGAGATGACTAAGTGGGTAACTAGGATGACTCCAGTGAAATTACTTGTCAGTGAGATTATACCAGAACAATTACTATAGTTACACTTTTGTGTTTCTTTTTCAATAACCCCACCAATCCTTTTCTGAAGTATAGTGGCAGTTAAATTTTACAGCAGTTTATCATAGTATCTCCTAAACCACATCCTGAGGACATTTATTGCAATTGACATTCAAAAGGTCCAACAGAGAAGTTCCAAGGGACCCTTCTGTAGCCAAAACCATCTCAGTGTCCCCAAGTACTAGGGGTTTGTTTTAAATGCCAACAAAATTGTCAAGTCTAATGCAACACAGTAACTAGTCAAATATATTCAGCAACTTTGCCAATAGACTCAAACTTGCAGCAAATAAATAAGTGAATTTTCATGTAAGATAAAAATAAAAAAATTAGCATTAGATATATAAAGTCAGAATTTTATAGTCTGTGTAAACATTTGTCAGACTCAAAATCTATATTTATACCTTTATACATCAAAGTTATATCATTTAACTGTAGTTATTTATCTTTACATACAATAACACTTCTTTTTTTTTTATTATGTTATGTGACTAACATACATCATTAGTTTTCGATGCAGTATTGCAAGATTCATTGTGTGTAACACCCAGTGCTCCATGCAATACATGTCCTCCTTAATACCCACCACCAGGGTCATCCATCCCCCATTCCCCTCCCCTCTAAAACCCTCAGTTTGTTTCTCAGAGTCCACAGTGTCTCATGGTTTGTATCCTCCCCTTCCTATTTCCCCCCTTCACTTTTCCCTTCCTTCTCCTAATGTCAATTCCTATCTCAGTGCTTAAACTGGAAATTCTTATCTTGCCTATTAAAATTCCTTCAAATGCTCTACTACAATGTAACTGCCTTTCTTCTCACTGAATTTTAGTTTTAATCAAACTGAACAAAATCCCCCACATATGTCTTTCATAATCCTTATTTAATGTTTTGGGTTTATATAATCCCTTTCCCCCAGAATATTAATCCTCCTTAAATCCATCTTTTCCAGGATAGAAATCTCAACTCAAATTTCTCTGCTGCCATGAAATTTTTCCTTTAGCCAGAATTAATCTGGTCTTCTCAATTCCCATACTACTTTGGAGCACTATCTGTATCCTGTCATACATTATTATGTATCCTTTCTTACTGTACTGGATATGTCTGCTCTTATTTTCAGTTTGTATATTCTCTAAGAACAGAGAAAATGTGCTTTGTGTATATATTTACATGTCCTTCACCTAGCATAGTCTTTCAACATATTATATATGTGCTGCCTAAAGGAATTGGTATTTGGGTCACTGTCAAAATGAGGTATCTATAAAAACAGAGCTTAAATTAGAAAGCCCCAGTAAGATTTACATTTTCCAAAGAGATGTCACTGACTTTTAGTGAAGAAATGTGTTTAAGTTTTCACAAAATGTCATTGATAATTCTAAAATACCAATGTATGAATGTATGAGACAACTTCCTATTTAAAAAATACTTAACACCAAAAAAAAAAAAACAAATAATTTGATTTTAAAATGTCAGAATGGCTAGAAAAAAAAAAAAAACAACAACAACACACAAGAAATAAGTGTTTGCAAGGATGAGGAGAAAAAAGAACCCTTGTACACTGTCAGTAGAAATGTAAATTGATGCAGTCACTGTGGAAAACAGTATGGAAGTTCCTCAAAAACTTAAAAATAGAAATACCACATGGTCCGTTAATTCCATTACTAGGCATTTACCCAAAGAAAATGAAAAAAACTAATTCAAAAAGGTATTTGCACCCCTATTTATAGCAGCATTATTTATAATAGGTTAGATAATGAAAGCAAGCCGAGTGTCTATCAACAGATTAATGGATAAAGAACAGGTGTATGTGTATAATATATACACGCACATACAATGGACATAATAATATTATCCATAAAAAAGAATGAGATGTTGCCACTTGCGGCAATATGGGTGGACCTAGAGGGTCTGATGTTAAGTGAAATTAAGTCTTCCAGAAAGACAAATACTAGATGATTTCACTTATATTTAGAATCAAAATGTATATTATATTTAGAATCAAAATGTATATTATATTTAGAATCAAAAAACAAAGCCAACAAACAAGCAAAAAATCAGGACTTTTAAATACAGAGAACAACTGGTTGTTTCCAGAGAAGAGGTGGTGGAGGGTGTTGTTGGGTGAAATAGATTAAAGGGGAGTAAGAGGTATAAACTTCCATTTATAAAATAAATAAAAGTCAAGATGAAGAGTATAGCATAAATGAATATAGTCAATAATATTGTAATAACGTTTGCTTGAAAAAATACCTGAGTGTGGTTTAGATCACTGTTCTTAGGATGTTTTGTTTTGTTTTAAGATTTTATTTATTGATCTCACAGAGATCACAAGTAGGCAGAGAAGCAGGCAGAGAGAGAGGGGGGGAAGCAGGTTCCCTGCCCAGCAGAGAGCCCAATACGAGGCTCGATCCTAAGACCCTGGGATCAGGACCTGAGCCGAAGGCAGAGGCTTTAACCCATTGAGCCACCCAGGCAACCCATGTTTTTGGTGTGTTTTATGTAAAACTATTCAAATCTTAAACAATCAACCCTATACTTCCACTCATTATAACGTCACTTTCCTCTCTAGATATCATGATGTTCGGAAGGTCTTTTAGAGTAGAAAACTTATGTACATTTGAATTGTCATGAGTCAAATCTCTAATAGGTTGTATTTCTTAACCACCTGACAAGATACATATGAGAAATTAATATAATTTTTTCTCTGATTTATATGCATTTGATGTATAATGAGGTTTAAAAAACACATGGTATTTCTTTCATGAATACTACAGTGTAATGAACATTTGAGGAGAAAACTTAGATAGATGATAGATAGGTAGATATAGATAGATAGATAGATAGATAGATAGATAGGCAGATATAGGAGAAAAGGAGCCTGTCAGGATGAGTGCTAGATGTGTTGTCAATGATAAACTTTCACAGCTTTTTACACAGTCTCCTGCCCTAATTACATTCACTATCTCAGTTATCTTAATGTTTTCTCATGAAGGGTGAGAGAACAACACAAACATCTTTCTGACCATCTGCTTTATAGTTACGTGTTATGGACTCCATGTTTATGCTCCCCCCATTCTTATGCTGAAATCCTAACCCCTAAGGTGATGGTGTAAGTGGGACCTTTAGTAACTGATGAGGTCATGAGGGTAGAGTTCTCATGAATGGCAGTAGTGCTCTTATAGAAGAAACCCCAGAGTTCTCTTGTTCTTCTAACATGTGAGGACACAGCAAGAAGATAGCTGTCTATGAGCCAGGAAGTAGCCTCTCACCAGACAATGAATCTCTGTCACACTGATCTTAGACTTTCCAGCCTTTAGAACCATGAGAAATACACTTCTGTTGTTTATAAGCCACCCAACTTATGGTATTCCAGCAGCTCAGAGAGCCTAAAACAATTAAGTGTATGTAAGAAGCATAAATGTGACACCATGCTGTTCATTATGATACAAGAATCGTTTATTTCTATTACCCTTATCAAGGTTTTATTTATTTATTTATTTATTTGTCAGAGAAAGAGCACAAGCAGGCAGAGTGAGCAGAGAGAGAAGCAGGCTCCCCACTGAACAAGAAGCCCAATGCAGGACCAGATCCCAGGACTCTGAGTCAAAGGCAGTGGCTTAACCAACTCAGCCACCCAGGCCTCCTGACACTTTCTTATTGTTCTAGTAGCCGTTGCTTCTCTGCATAACAGAGTCAAATAGTAATTTATCACTAAAATGAAAATGTATTATTTTTTGATGTTCTTATTGAACTCTACAACAGTCTACACATTATCTTGATAAATTAATCAAGAGCTTCAGTAAGTCACTGGGAAAACTAGAAAGTGTATTCACACATATGAGCAGGAGATCATCAATTTTACTTAATATGTTAGATAAAATTTATATAAAATGATACCCATTGAAGATAAGTTTATTTTTATGTCACACTTCACTAGCTTGTTTTCATTTTAAAAGGTGTTATTCTTTTCTTTTATTAGTAATCATTAAGCTTCCTAGTCTCCAGGCAATAAGAAATTTTTCTCTGTTATGTATTGAACCTTGCTGTCAAGTAATGATAAAAGACCACCTTGAAAAAGAAAAAGAAATACCAAATGCAGATCAAAAGTGAGGATGAGCACAGGAGAAAGATAGTGCTTTAAGGACATCATAATTTACTAATTTAGACCTAGAAGTCAATAAAAGCTTAATGTCCTGGAAAAAGTATTCAAACCTGTGTTTTATAGAGCCATGGTATGCTATTTTTCAGAAGTGACAAAATAGCACAACACTAGTTCTTTTGTAAGAAAAAATAAGTGATCAGAGGAAAAGGTAGGAGAAGAAAAAAAAAGAGAAATAAAATAGAGTTAAACTTACTTTTAATAGGAATTTATTATAGGGGTCCTAGCATGGCCCTGTCAGTTACGCAACTGCCTTTGGTTCAGGTCATGAGCCCAGGGTCCTGGGATCAAGCCCCATCTTCTCCTTCTCCCTCTGCCTGCTGCTCCCTGTACTTGTGCTCTCTCTCTGTCAAATAAATAAATAAAATCTTAAAAAAAATAAAAAGAATTTATTGTAATTGTTCTATGCCAAATGCTGTGCTGATTGCTTAAAATAATTAAATTAAAAAGATATGTTAAAATCTGAATTCTTAAGAAATTCAAAGAGGAAATTGATAGTAATAATTTTTATATTAATAATGAAGATAAGGCATTTTATGCAGTAGGTACTAGAGCCAAAGATTATAGAAATGCTTTCAAATAGAGTACCAAAATGAACGTGATTTATTATTTCCATTTACACTTAAATATAGCACCACATTTACAAGGACAATGCTTGGGTTTAAGGTAATCATAAATAACTAGAATAAACATAGAAATAAATATAAGTTTAATGGCCTTGAGAGAGTCTTCTCACTTGTTAGTATAAAGCCATAGTTCTGTTTTTGAAAAGGTGAGAAAGTGACACAGTATTACTTTTCAATAATTAAAAAAAATCTAGATTTTCGTAATTAGGAAAACTTGAAATTCTTGGGATGTTCATATTGTACTTTTGGGGTGTGTCTGTATGTATTGTACATACTCATATGACAGAAAATATGGATTAGAAAGTAGACTGAGAAATGATCTCTTATCTTTTGGTTTTATAGTATCTCTTGACTGTATTTTTATAAAAAAATGTAGGAAGTAAACTTTTAGAATCACATCATTTTCATGTATATTTTACTCAAGCATGTTCAGAACATGAACAAGATACAAGGCTTTTAACAGTAAAGTACCATGAATCAATCATCTCCCTTTTATATACCTAATCGCTTTTTTACCCCAAATATTATATTAACAAGAGTCATATTATTTCATTTCATCTGTGATTGTTTAGAACATTTTAGCTTCCATAAAATCAGTATTTACATCCCTTAATTTTACAGATGACAAAATTCAATCCAAGAGGCATAAAGTAATTTTATTGGTAGGTAATGGTAGAGTTAGAATTAGTATCTGACACCAGTATCTCCTCTTGTCATTGTACAGCTGGATTTTAGGAAGTTATAAAAAGAATGGAAATTTCTCAATAGGGGATGACAGAGAAAAAGATGACATATGAATGAAAACATGAAGGTCTCACTATTTTCTGCCATCAGCTCTGAAGACCCTGTGCAGCTCCAGAAAGGCAAACATCTCAGAGTTATAGTTTTTAGAATATTTCCTAGTAAATTTATGCATGCAAATCTCAGTCTTAGAGTCTACTTTCTGGAGAAATCGACCTGTGACCAAGCTGAACATTAGAAGTATTTCTTGTTATCATTATAAGCCTGTATTATGTCAAAGGCTATGAATTTGTCCTAAAAACAACTTGCATGGTACTATGACTTTTCCCCATCAATGGCCAGCAGCACAAATATAAGATAAGAAAGAAAAAATACTGAGTTAAGCCAAAAATGTGCTATAAACTTGATTACAGCATATGAAGTAAGCAGCACAAATGTTTTACAGATTTGATAGGAAATATGTGTCTTTTGCAAATATCTTTATTATTGTCATAACAAGGACTTTATCATTATAACACTGGCTCAGCAAAATCCATTTGTAGGTTAGTAGGCTACCATCTCTGATGAGTTCTTGAAAGTGGTGATACTTGCCAGGATATTACACAAACACTGACAAAAGGAAGACATGAAAATAAAATTTAAAAAAACCTAAACCTTTTTTTTAAAAAAATAATACAGTGGGGACAAAAGTCAGAAGGCAGTAGTCTGTAGTTATCTATAATTGCACTCATGAAACAGCTGTAAACACTTAGCCATTTCCTACTTTGTTGAATTATCAACCATTGTTAAAACTGGATAATAAATTTCAGTTAGGAGGTCTATTCATGCTTTACAGGGCCATCCTGTTTCTCTCACTAATCCAGAGATTGCATAATTCAAGATACCATGAAGTAGCTAGAAGAGATACAATATTTAAAGAGAACTATTGGGAGCCAGGGAATAGTACCTAAAACATTTTGTTGGTTATCAGAATATGTATTACTATATGCAGTCCTTCTCCCCTTGGTTGTTTGTATTTATTTGCCTGCACGTGAGGTGTTTCTTGTTTCAGTGTCTTTAAACTTTGTTCTGAAATATAAAAATAAATCACCTAATCACCTGTAACTCATAAGAAATTATAGTAAAGTTGCAAAATACAAGGTTAATATATAAAAGTCAACCACTTTCCTATATTACCAGTAATGGTCAATTGGAATTTGAAATTCAAAGCATAATATTTTACATTAGTACACACAATGTCAAATACTTAGGTATAAATCTAACAAAATGTACATAAGATCTATGTGAGGAAAATGATAAAATCCTGAGGGGGGAAAAAAACAAGGAAACAAAGAAATGAAAAATTCCATGTTCATGGTTAAGATTCAGCATTGTCAAGATGTCAGTTATTTGGAAATTGATCTATATAGACTTAATGCATTTCAAATCAAAATTCTGGCGAGTAATCTGGATA
The DNA here is from genome assembly GCF_020171115.1 of Neogale vison. Lineage (NCBI taxonomy): Eukaryota > Metazoa > Chordata > Mammalia > Carnivora > Mustelidae > Neogale > Neogale vison. The sequence goes on along the minus strand of NC_058102.1, from coordinate 34,865,463 downwards.
TTGAAAAATTGATTCTAAATCTTACATCTTGTGTTCAAAGATGTAGAATAGCCAATACAATATTGAAGGAGAACCAAGTTAAAAGATTGACGTTACTTGACTTTAAGGCATGCTATAAAGATATAGGAATCAAAGCAGTGTGGTATTGATGAAAGAATAGACAAATAGACCAATCGAACAGAAATAGAGCCCTGAAACAGTCAACCAATCTTTGACAAAGGATCAAAGAAAATCTTTTCAACAAATGATGCTGGAACAACTTGACATCCAAATGTAAAAGAATAAAAAATAACCTAGACGTAGACTTTACACCCTTCACAAGCATTGTTAGAATGTTTCATAAATCTAAATGTAAAATGCAAGACTATAAGACTTCCAGAAAACAGGAAAAAGCTAGATGGTCTTAGGTTTGGAATTGACTATTCAGATACAACACTGAAGGCGTGATCCATAAAAGAAAGAATTGAAAGGTTGGACTTCATCAAAATTAGAAACTTCTGCTCTGTGAAAGATACTGTTAAGAGAATGAGAAGACTAGCCACAGATTAAAAGAAATTATTTACAAAAACATATTTGATAAAGTACTGTATTCCAAAATATACAAAGAGCACTTAAAACTCAACAGTAATAAAACAATTTGATTTAAAAATAAAGAAATTATGCTAATGAAAAATAAGCAGATGAAAAGATGTTACACATAGTATGTCATTAGGGAATTACAAATTAAAATGATGAGATACCATACACCTATTAAAATAGCTGATTTTTTTTTTTTTAGATTTTATTTATTCACTTGAGAGAGAGTGAGAGAGTACAGAGGAAGAAAGAGAAGCAGACTCCCTGCTGAGCAGGAAGCCTGATATGGGGCTGGATCCCAGCACCCCAAGATCATGACCTGAGATGAAGACAATGGCTTAACCAAATGAGCCACCAGATGCCCCTTGAATAACTGAAATCTTAAATATTAATATCAAATATTGGTGAGGATGTACAACAGTAGGAACTCTCATTCATTCTTAAGTGGTGTACCACTTTGGAAAACATGTGACAGATTCCTTAATTTTTTCTTTTAAAAGAGAGAGAGAGAGAGTTGGAGGGAGGGGCAAAGGAAGAGGGAGAGAGAGAATCTTAAGCAGATTCCATTTCCATGGCAGAACCTGACCTGAGCTCAATCTCTTGACCTCAGATCATGACCTGAGCTGAAATCAAGAGTCAAATGCTTAACCAACTGAGACACCCAGGCAATCTGCAATGTTATGGTTTCCTAAGCTAAACATACTCTTATGACATGATCCAACAGTTGTGCTTCCAAGTGATTAGAAAAGTAATATCCACCTAAAAGTCTGCACATGAACGTTCATTGCAGCTTTATTTATAATTACAAAAATTTGGAAGCAACCATGATGTCCTTCAGTAGGTGGATATCTGGATAAACTGTGGCATATACAGACAGTGGAATATTATTAATTGCTAAAAAGAAATGAGTTATGAAGTCATAAAAAAAATTAGGGAAGAACCTTAAATTCATACTAAGTGAAAGAAGCTAGTAAAAAGTCTCCATGCTGTGTAATTTCAACTACATGACATTTTGGAAAAGGCAAAATGATGGAAAGAACTTAAAAATCAGTGGATTCCAGGGGGCAGGAGGAAAGAAATATGAAACAACAGAACACAGAGGATTTTTAGGACAATGAGATTTTTCTTTATGGCACTATACTGGTGGATACATGCCACGATACATTTGTCAGAAACCATTGAATATACACCAAGAGAGAACCCTGTATAAACTATGGACTTTGAGTAATAATGATGTGTCACTGTAGGTTTATTGATTTTAATAAAGGTATCTCTCTGTGACAGGAGGTTGACAGTGGGGAGGATATGTATATGTGGGGCAGATGGCCTATGGGAACTATCTTTCTGCACAATTTTATGTGTACTTGAAACTGCTCAAATACTAAATTCTATTAAAAACATAAAAATTGGGAATTAAAATTAATTACTTAAATATCATTTATTCTTGCATAGTTCCTTCTCTATGCTCAGAACTAAATAGCAACAATATAATGGACAACAATTTAAGAAGTCAAAACACCAATTAACCTTCAACTGCAAACATCTGAATCATACTCAACACTATTAAGCAAAAAATGTCAGTGGGTTAAAATTATTTAAGAACAAAGTGGTAGACGTGGTTACAAGTCAAGAGAAATATCTAGTTCTACAAATGGTGGGAGTCAGTCTGCTTTGTGACTGGCACATTTGTGAAGAGGCAACATGGTGTGACAGATTAGCAGGTATGGTGTACAGTTTCAAATAGTGTTTGATTACCTGATTTGCTGCTGCTTGCCTAAGGGACAGTTTACTTCCCTGTACAGTGAAGACAAATTTTTTTAAATTAATATACATTGTAAAATGTTTTGAATTTGCCTTGAACATAGATGATACAGAATGAATGTAAGTAATTTTTATTAGGATTATGGAAACGGTGGTGGAACTGCAGGCAGACTATGAAAAATAAGGTACAGAATGTAATGTGTTTCCTAACCCCCAACTTGGAAACAAGCAACTCACAGGTTCCATGCTATTTGACTTCTCACAGGTAGTGTTGATTTAGCTTGAAAAACTGGGAGATTTGGCAACACTAGCTGTGAAGTCTCTCATAGTCACAATTAACCAGAACCTGGTGGCAACTATTCCCTTTAAATAAGCTGTGACTTTCCTGTCTACTTCAGTCTTCATGCAGTCTTTTTCACTCTTGTCTATCACCTGCCTAGTCTTTGCAGCATTTCTTTTTGAAACCCCAATCTAGAACAAACTAAACTGAATAGAATTAATCTACTTTTAAGTAACAAACTGTATTTTTATAGTATTATTTAATGATAGTCTATTTAACATCTTTATTTACAATGTAGTAACCTCATAATTCAACATGAAGTATGTCACTAAAACTTGGTATCAATTAAATACGGAATTAAATTTTAGTTTGGAGGGTTTGTCTCATCCTTTGAGATTAAAGTAAATAACATGGATAGCCTTTTTGGAAAATTTCTTACTTGTCTAACCAGCTAATAAAATGCACATGAACAGGGGCGCCTGGGTGGCTCAGTGGGTTAGGCCACTGCCTTCGGCTCAGGTCATGGTCTCAGGGTCCTGGGATAGAGTCCCGCATCGGGCTCTCTGCTCAGCGGGGAGCCTGCTTCCTCCTCTCTCTCTCTGCCTGCCTCTCTGCCTACTTGTGATCTCTCTCTGTCAAATAAATAGATTAAAAAAATCTTAAAAAAAAATGCACATGAACAAAGAGAAAGCAAATTGAATGGTTTCTAGTTAAAGTCTTTGAGTATTATTTTAGACATTTATAGTATTAGTATATTCAGTTATACCCTGGATCCTTTCCTACCATGTTTTTCGCTGAACCTTGTCCTGGAGATCAACAGTAGCGGTTTATGTAAACCTATCATCATACCACAACTGTATGAATCCATATGAGTATATCAGGCTAATTTTCTCTTAAAGAAATTTTGTAGTCAATGAAATTGATAAACTTACCCTCTAGGATTTATGTATTGAACTTAACTGAAATTGAATTGAAACCAGAAAAATTACATTTTTGATAAGTATATTTGTGAAAATTTAGCTTTTCTAACCCCAATCCCCCAAAGAAAACTTGTTTCATAGGTGTGTGTGTGTGTGTGTGTCTGTGTGTCTGTATTTATATCTATATCTATATCATCTATCTATAGAGATATATATATCCTTTCCTAAGAGAAACACTACTTATATAGAATGGTAAAGTATTACCTATATAAAGTTTCAAACAAATGCAAATTTCTTATAAAACCCAAAAAATCTACATGGATCAGAAAGACAAAGAATCCTATTTGTATTGAGGTCCAAGGAAACTGCTAATTTGGAGACTAATTTTGCAAAACTGCTTTCTGGATATGAATGTGAATCACAGTGAAATTTAAGTCACATGTACAATAATCTCTTTATTTTGTCCAGAAATATATCGAACACATTCTTTTTTGCATTTTATTACCAAGTCTATTGCTTCTGCATTTTATTCAATGAGAAAAAAATACTGAGACATTGTTCAAGAATAAATTCTATTACAATTTCAATAACTTCAGCATGCCTCTAACACACTTTTATTTGAATAATATTAATTCTGTAGAATAATATTAATTCTGTAGTATAAAGGGGAAAAAAAGGACAAAAATTGATATTAATTCGAAATAAAAAGGGTTGGATGAAATGGATAAATGTATCCCACTTAGGGATAAATAATCTCAGAGGAAAGTGACCAAAGTTAATCTTACCAAGGGGAAAAAAAACCCTCAATTCAAGTTCAATGTAATGCAACACTTTGACATAATGTACTAAAATTTTGCAACACAATCAATTTCATAAATACAATTTAAGAGTCGAAATATCAAAGAGGCTAGACTTAGCCTATCCTGCCTTGGGTATCATTTA